>NW_009632556.1:0-49865 GCF_000690535.1 Cariama cristata
CAAATGATTCTATGATTCTATGATGTACAAGCATATTGAGTTCACCACATGGCAGTCCTTCTTAAGGCTCCTCTAAAACCTCTTAATCAGGTTTTGGTCTCAGTTTTCCCCTTGCCTTTTTATTTATACGCTTCAACCCAAGACCCACCAGGTTGTAGGATACCTCCCCATTAGTTTCCTCTCCTGTGCTTCAGCTGCCCTGTCGCAGCCTCAGGAGGGGATGCCTGATGGGGATCCCAGGGACCTGAGCCTATTTTCATTCTCTCATCTGTCATGTCTCTGGGCAGAGCACTGCTATGCAGCATCCACCACCTCCTTGGTTGGTTTCAGCGACCCTTGGAAGGATCCTCTGTTGTCTCCTCCCATCTCCAAATACTGTTTTTTCATTTCTAGTCTATGACCATGAAGTGTCTCCCTTTCTTTCGTTTGTTGCCCCCCATCAGTGTTTGTTTTATCCCCAGTTTTTCTTCTGCTCACATACTTTGCTGGGCGGTCGTGGGCAGAGGGTGTTCAGCTTTGTTGGGGACTGGCTAAGGCCCTTTACATTTGGATGAAAATCCACTAGGAGCAGTGATCAACTTCAGGCAGTCTGGGAAGAGCACAGGAACAGGACAGGCAACAAGCAGTATTGCCCAGATTACTTTCATGCACACCCACTGATCTGTAGCCTTCCGAAGTAGGTGCAGTCCTTGTTCTCCTTTGAATATGATGAATTGTTCTTAATACTGCTTTCAGGTAAGGTCATTCTGAAGGTATTTAATGGGATGTGGATTTAGGTATGGGTATTACTGTAAGCCTGATTCTGGACAAAAGCATCAGAAGATCTTCTGAAGGGAACCTTCCTAATAGAAAATGAACACAACTTTTTCTTCAGATGTTCTGGCTGTGTTAATAAACACTTACCTGGTATTCTCTACCGAAAGATGAGGTTCATGTAAATTAGGTTTAAGGTTCTTGCACAAGCATCCTGTATTAGCTTTCATGCCCAAAGTGAATATTCATACTAATTTTTAAAATCTGTTAGTCACCCCAAATTTCACATCTAGGAAAAAAAGCTGAGGAACTCAGCAGTGAGGCATCCAGTCTGAGTGATGTTAAGTGGACAATTTCTTCCTCTTTGCTTCATTAGTTACCTGCTTGCAGAATTTTTACCGTGGGTACTTCAATATATAGGAATAGGGGACCAGTGAAAAAAGGAAAAATGATTAGAGGCTTGGGAAGCTTGAAAAGTGAGGCTGTCAGCAGAGACATTGCAAGAGAAGTAATCAGGAGGTGCATGGAACAAATACCAAATAAACAAATAATGGTCAGTGCTTAAAGGGTTAGCAGCATGATTGCATGGGTGTCCAGTGTAGGTAAGCAAGGCTGGGGAAAGAATTTGGGTCCTGGAGCAACTTTTTCGTGCTATGTTGTTGCTCAGAGGCAGTGCTGGGGGAGTCCCTGTTCCTTCCAAACTCTGCTAGAGAGCTGACTAATAAAATGTTTGCTACACAGGCACAAGGGAAACGAAACTAGAACTTGCAAACTATCAGATTTGCCTTGGAAGCTTTGGTAATAATAACAGTTTTAATAAAGTGAACAATATTTCCCAGCTGTAACCTCTGTTCTTAAGGAGGTTCTAGAAAAACACGTTGATAAGAAATGATTCAACACTGGATTTATAATCTGTGAGGGTGTTCCTATCAGTTGTTGATAATTAGCATCAGAAATATGTTCTTATCAGCTTACCACAAATCCCATCTTCTCTTTCTCCTCTTCTGGGTGTGTGTTCATGAGGCTTGACTAACCTTGGTAAATAATGCAAGGTAAAATTGTAGTGTTTGATTTCATGACAAGAGGAGAGAAGCTGTGGTTAGAGTTAGTCAGTCTGAAGTAAAATTCTACCACAGCTGAAACAGTTTTTGCATGACATAAGTAGCCAAGCAAAGACTGATTAAGCTCCTTATTTGAGACACAGGTCTTTCGTCTCTAATCAGTTTACCTCTGCTAGTCTTGTACAGCAATAATCATCTCTTCTTTTGTTATTTTGATGGTCCTGAATTTATTTTGAGCATTTCCGTGATATCCTTTGCCTGTAGTTACTTCTTGCCTTCAAGATTTCAGTTAAGTACCTAATTTCTTATGTTGCTTGGGTACTTCCTTCATTTCTTAGACATCTCTGTTTACTTAAAGAGAAGAGAGGTTCCAGCTTTCATGTGAGTTACTCAGATGAGTGAGGACCTGACTCTGGAGTAAAAAACTTCAGCTGGATTCTGTTAGAGGTCTTGTAAAGGTATATACAGATGTTGAAATGAGAGTAGATTACTGCTCACTTCACACGGTAGGTGTTCAGAGCTTCTTCTCCAGTGCAAGTGACTATATTAATGGCAGGGGACTGAAGACCTGGCCATTATCCATCTGAAAAACTCTTCTGCTGATAATCACCTAAGGCATAAGATAGATTAAAAGACTAGATCCATTACTGGCCAGTGATGAAATTGCACTATTTTCAGGTATTTATGAGGTATGGAAAACTTGGCAAATTTAGCACTTTTTTAGTTTTCTTTTTTAAAAATAAATATATACTGGATAGCAGAAATGGAACTGAAGTTCCTATGGCTTCTTGTGATGGGCAATTGGTGGTCGTGCATAATTTCACATGTGGATTTCTAAGAACAAGATGCATGGCTATATCATGGAGAGCAGGGACTGAGCAGATTATTTAGACCAGCATAATGGCGAAAGAAGGAACATTTAGATGTAGGCTATAAGGCAGTGGCAATCTGAAGACTTGTGTCCTTGACAGGGCTAACTGGAAGAATCCAATCCCTTTCTGGAAATAATTTCTTTAAGAAAATGGTTTGGTGTTGTGGTATGGTGTTTTTTTTTTCTAGTCTTGTAGTTGTTTTGAATTTTTCTGGATGAGAAAAAGTAGTTTATAACATTACAGATTATTTTTTTTAAGTAAGGGATTTCTGGGTTCTCCCTTTACTCCTTAGTACTTGACAATAGTTTAAAGGTCTAGAACGCTAGCATCCCTTTATTTTGTTCAAAGTTAAAAAGATAAATGAAAAACATCTACACCTATATTCTAAATGGAAAAAGTGGGAGAACAAGAAGACAGAATTGGAAGCTAATTTTTGGTTTTATCTGTTTGCTAAGTTCTTAAAACTTACTGATGGAAGAACCCAAAGACTAGGGAACTCCTGACTAAGAAGAGACCAAAGTCTAGTCCTTGAGTGCAATCCTTTGAATGTTGGAGCAATTTGAATTTTCCATTACGTCTGCCTGGGCTGAGGCTCCAACTGGCACAAAGAGGCAGGAGTGGTAAGCTGGCCTGGCCCTGATTTGTCCATTTATTTAATAAAATGCTAAAGAGGCATTGGGAACATACACCCAATTCAGGACTTGCTGATTCCCATTTCCCACTCGGAGAGTCCGTCCTTTGAAGCATCTAATGGAGGAGGACTGAGAAGAGCTAAAATGGAGTCAAACAACCGAATATCTGACTTTACAGCAAAGACATGTAGAAATGAATTGGATCCTGTAGACTAAGTATTAATATTTTTTGTCCAACCCAAGAATATGATTAAAATAGTAAGATCTCTATGAAGTCCTCTGGAAAATTTGATGAACAAGTTGTGAGGCTAATCAGCCATGTTGCACGAAGGAAATCATGCAATTTACCAAAACCTCAGGAGACTTGGGTAAATTTACTGATAGATCCTTGCCCCTACAAGACCAAATAAAGCCCCAGCATATTGTCAAATCCTTGAAATCTGCCTTTTCCAATGACAATGGAAATTAGCCCTAAGCACAAGCCTAGTGCTTAGTCAAAGACTTAAAATCTGTCTTCTCACATTGGCTGAGTCAAGCAGGCTCTGTATTTCATTACAGGGGCAGGACAGGATCTAACCTGTATCTGACCCATAGCAGGTGAAAAAAGTTTGCTGTAGAGGTACTGCAAGCAAGACTGAATAGCAGTAGTAAATGAACATATGACATAAGTGAAGCTAAGCTATATTTACATTTTTGACTCTAAAAAGTGAAAAAGAAAAAAAAAAGGTGATGGCAGTGGAAAGCAATTCAGTATTTATAGAATTCATCCATGTGAACAAAAGATGCAGCTAGTATTTCAGTTGGTGCTATAATAATTGATGACTTTATGTGAGGGTACATTATATACCTCATTTCCAAATTACCTAGCTTATTCAAACAAATCTTTCCAAAATGTATCACTTAGATAAGCTCAGTGCTTCAATCAGCAGCATTCAAGATTGTGCTGACTTCAGTTTTTGTGGTGTCTTCTTTGCAGTATTGTTGCTCTTAAAAAAATTGTTTCTGTGGTCCTTTCAGATTTCCAGAGTTGGCTGCATCCAAATTCTTCTAGCAGTGGACATTTTGGGTAGTTAGGGATAACTATTTCCAAAACCACATTTAATTTATTTATTACCTCATCCCAGAACTTATTTTACCCTAGGGTACAACCAAAACATATGTAACTAATTATCCTGAGAATGTCCACAGCTCCAGAATGTATGACTTTTTTTTTTTTAAATCCTGCTATTTTTCATTCTTTCTGGTGTCCGTTAAGTCCTACGGAGACATTTCTGCTGGATAAATTCAGCTTTGAGTTCATGTGCAAATTCATTTATGTTTCAGAATATTGTGTCATCTTTTGCTGTTCAAGTAATAATCTAGATCTTGGTCCATGAACTCTTAAGCCTCTGTCAAACATTTCAGGGATATCAAAAAAAAAAGTCACAAAATTAAGTCACCAAGGCCCAGATTTAGTCAGTTTAAATTCCACTAACATCCCCATGCCCAGTGATTCCTCTTGGCTATGCAGGACTGCAGATGCAGGGCCAGCCAGGAGGAAACATTAGGCAAGAGGAATAAATCGGAATTTAGCCAATACAAATCAGATCTCATGTCTCTGATTTTGATTAAAAAAACCACAAAAACTCTGAATTCTTCAGGCCAGAAAGCTGTCTTATGAGCCTGAAGTTTGTTTAAATGCAGCTTTTTTCACTGTCTTCCTTCCAAAAGAGGGAAAGAATAAATACAAAATACTTATTGAACTGCAGTGGAGTCATAGGAGGAATAAAGTCAGGCCATTCTGATTAGAAATCTTTTTCTTTTAATTTCTCTGGTCTTTGACGTTCTGTGATGTCCTGAGCGAGTCCTGAATGTAGGACTGTGATAAGAAGTGTTTAAAAAAAAAAAAGGCCAAACAAATAACAACAGCAAAAACCCCAACAACAACTTACAGTCGAGTTTGGAGAAACTTTCAGGCAGATGGGTGCTAAATCTCTCTCAGATATACAGATTTTCTGTTCTTCATTGCCACAGAACAGACTCTTCCATCTTGCTCATGGGAGTCAGGAGACTTGCACATTAAAAATGTGCTGGCCCCAGTTCAATGCAGTGTAAAGAACCAAACCTGTTCAGTCTAAATATTAGAAGCAGCTTAATTCTCACAGAGAGGCGTTCCACCTGTGCTAATTTATCTTATCAGGAAGCCTGGTAAATTAGCATGAAGCAGCCATCACCAGGCTGTCTAAAAATCCGATATGCAGAAATGTAGAGAAGGTACTAAGAACTTTAAGGTCTCGTTTACTTTGCTGAAGATGTGAGAGCTCAATGCATTTCGTATTCAGGTTCTTGACTAAAGGTAAAATTCTAGCATCAGTGAAGGCACTGGCAAAGCTCCACTGAATTCAGTGAGGCAAGATTAGCCTGATTGGGCTAATAAAGGACAGGTACTTCTTCAATATAAGAGCAGTTTCACTGCAGCATTCAGTCTAGCTGACAACAGAAGATAACTCTACCGCTGAAACCTATGAAGTTCCTGGTACCATTGCCATGTGGGAGCAAGTTCTCGTTGGAATAGTTTGTTTTTAATCAAGGGGATTTAATATCTGCCACTTTAGATTTGTAAACTCCCCTCGTAATTTTTCCATAACTGTAAAAGGAATAATTTAGATGCCTGCTTTTTTTCATTAGTCAAATGGCAACATTATGCTTGGCTCCATAAAAGACTTACAAGTCAGGTGTCCACAGAAATAATAATCTCCCAGACAAACATAGCAAAGGCAGGTTTAATGGAAGACATAGAAAGAGCTGCTCCAATTTCTTAACTAATTTTGATGCTGAGTTTCCACTTATTGTGATTGCTGGACTTTTGGGGGACAATAGTCTTTGGGAATGTGAACTACACTTGAGACATTTTATACAGAAACATATCCTGCATGGTCTTCCTCTGTGTGTGCATATCATTTATTTTACTTGTGTCCATTGAAGTTAACGAGCCTATCCACAAGTGTAAACATAAGATGATAAAAATTTCCCTGTTCAGACCCTAACTCACATCTCAAGATGTGTGACCAAATGTCGGACATTCCACTCAGAAGTTCAGATGAGCTCATCTCAGATAACTCACTGTGTTTCCATCTGGTTCAGATTTGAAGAAAACTATTTAGTTGGAAGAAGAAAAATACATTTTGTATCATTTTAATGCTGAACAGATTCAGTGACATACTTGCTTATTTAATCTACGGCATTGGAGAGTCTAATGAACTGAGTAAGATACATATCTTGGCTCCGGTTCTGTTCTAAGATACACCAGAGAAGCCCCAATTGACTTAAATAGAATAGCATCTTTATTAATGAGCGCAAAATGCATTCCGATGAAAAAAAAGTCTACAAGCATGGTATGAATATAAGTATTTCAAACTATTGGAAATTACTTAACAGTTCATCTGCATTTATGTCTTGTGTGTGTTTTTTTAGAGGAACAATACTGTTTAGTCAATAAAATAGTCTGTTTTTTTTCAACTGAGGAATTTAAGCATGTAACTCCCCCTCCCAATAGCTGGAGAAATAATAGGCATGTGAATCTTCCAAATTCTGATGGCAGAGTGAAATCCAGTGTTATGCTGCACATCACACGCTGCTGTTGTGTGTGCCAGACAGGTTACCTTTGATATAATACAGCCTGGGCCTGGGGGATGCCAAGCACCTATTAAAGAGCTCATGGCTGTCTGCTACGTTTCAGGAAAATGGGTTTTCTCGGGATGGTCCAAATATGTTTCCTTTCTGTTGTACTGAAAATGCAAAGGGACAACTGAAGTAAAAAATAGGTCTCCCCATAACCCAACTCTTCTAGGGAAATTTGCAGCTTCTGGTGACTTCATCTGGAAAAACTACCGGGTGGCAGCAAATGCCATAATCCTCTTTAAACTAGCTTTGCCTTCGGAATAAAAAATCTTGTTCTGTCTGTCTTCAGCTGCTCATTCATTCCCAGTTCTGCTCCATCCTTTTCTCCTGTCGCACATGCTTGGGAGGCCTCATGGTGAACAAGACCAAGGGAGAGGCTAGGCTAAAGCTATCCTGTTTTTTGTGTGGGAAGGGACCATATAGACAAGAGATGAAGGTGGGAAAGAGAAGTATAAACTGCATCAAGGGTGAGATCCATATTTTTAGTGGCAGTTCCATTTTATGCTGGTTAAAGTATGTCACAGGACACTTGAGGGTATGTTTTCAGTTCAGCTACAATAAAAACTCATCTTATTCTCTCTGGCCCAAGCTTCACCTATAGCTCAGTTTTTTGCAATATTTTTTTTTTTCCGTGCTAAGTAATGCATATGAAACCCTAAAAGTAATGCTGCAGAAAAATACAAGGGTTCAGAAAAAAATTGAGTCTAATTTTTGTTTAGGAGTTGGATTCGTTGTACAGTTCAGTTTTCTTAAATGTTGTGCTGTCAATTTATTTTTCTACAGTTTTGTGGTGTTGTCAAAGTTGTGGGATAAAAGACTTGATTCTTAAGCATCAAGACTGGAGTGCCGTTTTCAGTGCAACCGATGAGAGAAAAAATTAGAGGGCTGTTTCTTTTCAAAAAAGATTATACAATAACGAATTGTACAGAGAATGTTATTTGGACACTCAACTATAAAACATAAGGAGTCTTTTGACAAATCTGTTTTTGTCAGAAAATGCCATTTTGTTGCAGCATTCAAACATTGAAATGTCAGTTCACCAAAATTTGGCAAAATAGCTTCTCCAGATGATATATGGAGGGAAGGAGAGATGAAGCTAAAAGAAAGGCCTTGGCTTTCTCCCAGGTGTGGAAAACCAACTTTCCAACCCCAGTCCGGTTAGTGAAAGCTCTCCGGAGGGCTCTCACCCTTTCCTGGGGAGTGCCACCACTATGAATCTTCTCTGGGGACTTTGTCACAGAGTTGTGCTTTGTTTTCAGTGGAAAGGTCACGGATTGCATTCACATGCATACAGAAACAAATTTTGAAACTAGACACAGTTTAATGAAACAGAATTCTAATTTTCTAGTCAGCCTTCCTTACTATGCTTTGTCATCAGCTGAACTCAGTGAAAAAGGAAGTAAAAAGTAGCGTTCTCTAAAAAGAAACAGACTCAAGGGAATATATTTGAAATGGGTATAAATGCCAAATTTCCATTGCCATAAAATGATTAAGGAGAAAAATCTTAGTGACTGAGAAGTTCTGTCACCTTCATCATGGACAGTCTGAAGGTGGGAAATTTTCTTATAAAGATGCAAGAGCATTTAACTGCCTTTCTAAATATCATACTAAGGCTGAAGTGTGCGTCCTGCCATGTGCACTGATTACAGCAATGGCACAAACAGGCAGTCAATAAAGAAGGCAGAAGCAGAGGAGGCACATTTGCTCTGAGTTCTTTTCAATGAAACAATTGGGCATAGAGATTCACAGGTGTTAACGTGATCTCTTCTTTTATGGCATGCTGACAAACAGTCACTGTTAATAATCACCTGGACGTTTTTGGACACCTGAGCAAAGAAGGAAAGGGAGTTAACTCTCCTTCTTTTTCCCTTTCCATTTAGCTGCAGCAAGTTCTTGTGAAGTTTCCTTCACTCCCTCATTCTGAATCTTTATGGTGTTAATTGTCCATTTGGTAGAACAGAGAAAAGGTTATTTTGTTATTCTTACTTAAAACTGATTCCTAGTTTCTTGAGGCCAACACAAGACAAAAAAAAATTAAGAGGAGAGGGAGAACAGGACAGCAAAACAGCAGCAGAGTCCTTTTCTAATTCTATTTCTTCCAAGCTTGCTGCTAGAGAAAGAAAAAAAGGAGCAGAAAGCCGTATCAGCCACTCTGAGACCTGGCAAATTTACACTAGTGTTGGGCTGTCAAAGGCAGCGCTCTCGGTTATCTTGCTGGTTGCAGGATTGCAGCAGTGTTGCAAAAGAAACAGTTTAGGACAGACTAACTAAACAGATGGCAAGAACAGAAAAAGATTAACTGAACTGGAGAAGGAAAAGGAGATAGCAGGGAGAGGCTGGGAACAGCAACTGGAGCCTCACATGCTGGATATCATTCAGAAGTTAACAGAATCTAGTAGAAATGGGATTATCTTTTGGATCCTTCATGTCGACTCTGTCTGCCTGCTTCATCTCTTAGCATTAGGAGAATTAAGGTCCAACAATGCCATAAAGAACGCTCAAGTCCCAGCAGACGGTGGGCATTTTGTGCCATGAAGGTAAATCTCACTCCTTTCAGCCCTCTTGGCATCAAATTATGGACACAAAAGGGCAATAAGCAAAAAAGGATTATCCTTTTGTTGTTTGCCAAGTAAGCCAAATTTCCTGCTCATCAGTTTTGGGCCATTCCTCTTATTTCTCAGATGTAATCTCACCCAGCACTTCATTCAGCAAGCATTTTTCTCTGAGCTTCTTAAGCCTTTTTGTCTATAATCTTTCCTGACTTTATAAACTCTTCTGTATAACAGGCAGGGGGAGACTTTTGTTATTTGGACATTGATGTGTCCATGCAACATATCTTGTTAGTTTTGGATTAGTGGTTTTGGTCCAGTGACTTAGCCACTGTTAGTTTCCTTTAAAAATAAACTAACTCTTATTTTACAAGGATTTTTTAATTGTCTTCTAAAACGTCTGATATTGTCTGCTATCAGAAAGGGTGACTGAACACTGATATGCCAGCAGTCCTAGGGCTTCTGGGGTAGCGGGCTGCCAGTTTCTAAAGGTATATTCCTCTCACAAATATGTCTTGCAAAATATCTTGAGGCCATCTGATGGAAATCACTGTGGAAGTGTCATTGTGCTGTCTCCTTAAAGGTTCATAATAAACAGAAATAACTTAAGGATATATTCATTCAGTAATCTCAATAGAATCAGTTATAAGATGCTAGGTATGCCCTAGGCAGTGCATCTAGTATTCACCGAAGTGATGGTGCAGTAGCACAGGGTTCAGCGTGGGCACTGGGAACTACCTGGGACCCTGGCTAAGAGCCATGCAGTTGGGTCCTCAGCCTTTGCGTTGGCCTTGCTCTCTGAAGGAAAGCTAGCATGGGCACACCAAGTCTTGCAGCAACCATTTCTTCCTCGTGTCGTGGCAGAACGTTGTGCAAAGATCACTGCAGGGAACACTAAGCAAAAATTTTTCTACAGTTGGAAAAATGTCATCATCAGATTTCCTCTTTTTGCTTCTGTAAATTGCAGCACTAGGAGAAGGGGGGAAGGGAGAAGGAGGGAACCAGGCTTATGGCCAAATTTTTATTAGCCATTTAAATGGTAGTCGAAACAGACTAGAAAGTCTTCTGTTAAGAAATTTTTTTTTTCAAAGTTGTCTCAAGTTCTTCAAAGTTGAATGCTGGGTTTTATTACGCTGTTTGCCTCAGTAACACAATCAGCTCTGAAATGGAAATACTCACCCTCTAGTGCATATTATCTCTTCATGGTGCAAAGGACTACCCTGTTACAAATGACATTTCATTCTGAGAAGCAGAAAACTAGTATTTTGCAAACTGCACATTTTTTAGTTCGTCTAGTGTTCCATGTAGCTGATGGAGAAGCTACCATAAAAAATGGCCCAAAGAGAGACAAAATCAGGAGATGGAAGGAAAAGCCAGTAGTCCTTTCATATTTAGTTTTACATGCTAGAACTTCGAGCGTTCAGGGTCCTATGACTCTGAGTCATGCCTGTGTTCTCTTAGATATGTTGGCATCCCTTCCAGCTCCGCTTCTCTGCATCGTTCTCCAGTTCAGTTACTCATATTAAATCACATTTCCAAACCCCACTTTCTTCATCTACTGAGTGCTAGCATGTGTACCACTAATAAAACCTAGTTGGTACAGCTGCAATGCCATGAGGTGGGTCTCATGACCGGAACGTGAACATCTGCGGCAGCAGCTTGGTCTGGGCAGGTGGAGTGGAGTGAAGAGGTGCTGCACGTCGTGGTGGGCACAGCCTGGTCTGCTAGAGCCAAAGGGGTCTGGTGAGCACTGAGCTTTGCCTACACACATGGCTCACATCCGTGAAATTCTGAAAGAGGAACCAGAGACTACCTTTTACAGACCGCCAGGTCATTTTATGCAGCTGCCTGGGACATCTACTTGGTAGTATTAAGAAGAAAAAAAAAAATCTTGTGTGACTGCAGTTTGGATTTGCTAGGTATCTAATGCTGAACTCTTAAGAGAGACTCTAAAAATAAGAACCAACTTTTAAATACACAAATTGCACCCAGGGATGGATGACTTAAAATAGGAGCTCAGTCTAACAGAGGAAGAGGAGTGCTCTATGATTTTGTTACCTTATGCAATCAGAATACGGCATGAAATGATTAAGGGAAAAGAGAGAGCCAGTTCTCTAAAGCCTAAAGCAGTTCTAGGCATCATTACTTAGGAACAGAAACTTAACATGAGAACTGTTAATGAAAATTGGGAACTGTTCAAGGATCTACTGCTGCTTTGTCCATGCACAGCGTAAAGAAGAAGCATATGGAAACAAGAGTAAGTTACAGGTCAACATATACAGGGATAAATGGCAGTCAAAAGAGTAAATGGACTGTTTAGAGACAATTCTGTCTTGTGTTCACAATGGAGCAGGAGTACACATTCTCTTGGCTGGACAGCAAATAGTGTCACACTGTGCCATCAGCTGCCTCATGCACGACTGCGTAAATGCCTTCAGCACGGCATGCCACTCACTGGAACTGACGCACGAGTCCGATGCATGCTGAGCACATGGGAGGAAATCTTTGAAAACCAAATTTCATTTCAACAGACCTGGTTACCTCAAGGCATATTTACTGCCCTGTCACTGCAAGATACCTAGCTATGTACCTAACTAGCTAGACCACTTACCACCTTTCTGCTCTCTTTTCTTTCACCAGTAAAGGTGAAACAGAAGGAGAGCAAGGGAAAAAAACACAAACTAGAAAGAAAATGAGAACCCAAAAACTGTTGCAAAGGGAGATTATTTTGAAATGTTTTCTATGAAAATATTAACATTTTGCCCTGGCTCTAGCGAGAACATGAAACAGACCTACTATGTTCTGATGCTTCCTACATCATTCAGGTTGCAGCCAAGGGGAAGTACAGGTGACTTTTTTCGCTTGAGGGTTTTTTGACAGGATTGGTCAGTCTTCGTCTTTGTATTTCCGTTAGAACTTCACACAGAGCAAACCTTAATATTTCCAAGCATCTCCTTAGTAACTAACACTCACAATAGAAAATTCTCAACATTGACCTCATTGCTTGCTCTCTGCCCTCCAAACCTCCCAATTATACAGAGGATTCTAAGAAAAGGAAGTGCGATGTGCAGGCATGGTCCAAGAGAGGGATCAGCTCCATGAAGACCTGAATCCAGGAAGGAGGCTGAGCAAATGAAGGTCCAGCAGAGGAGCTGTCTCTCAGCTGCTGCTGTATCCATGCTGTTGTGAACACCACTTTTACTCCATTGCAACAGAGCTCTAATAACAGTACTATATCTAACTTCCACTTTTTATGTTTTCTTTGGAGAGAAAAACTGCCAAAAGGAAATTCTTTTGCCTATGGCCAAGTAATGTTATTCAAAATTCCTGTGTTAGACGGGGGTTGCTAAAATCCCTTTGGAATCTCCCTTGTGCAGTGTTTCTGTACAAACACAGCATGGCACTATGTTAAATCACCACGGTTGAATGATCTCTGCAATCCATGACATAAGGAAAATAGATTGATCATATGGATTGAATCACAATAGATAGGAAAGACTAATACAGAATATATCTTCTTTAATTAGGAAATCTTTCTGTCTCAGGTACTCAAAAAGTGAAGTTAATTAATGTAAACATTTTACATCTGGGCAGACTTAAAAATGCATCAGCACAGAATATTTTAAAGTTGTAACTTCCTAGGGGAAATTCAATAATTTCTTAGGGCCAAACACTGAAGCCAATAGGATTTTCCTTTGTAGAATCAGAATAAAACAAAACAGCCCCCATCTCTCCCCTTGACTATTGACAACAGGCACCAGAGCTCCACAAAGGAAAAGAGAAAACGAGCACTAATGAATTTTGAAGTGAACTTGCCAAGTTACAATACTGTCTTCATTTAAGTCTCTTCTAAGAATCTTTCCAAGGTATTCACAGGAAATAAATAGCTTATGAAAACAGCAGTATAATTTCAGTGGAACCATTGACACACCCAGGAGCCCAAGTCAAAGATTTTTCATGTGAGTGAGAGCCATTGACACAACAGCACAGGTTTCATCGATTTGGAGGTTAGTTTGGCAAACAGATGATGTGGGTACAGTTGCTTGCTCTGCCCTGACTTCCTCTGAAAGTCTTCAGTACTTTCAGGATGATCCATTCAGTTCCTTTGGGTACCTTTCCATGCAGAGATGACCAAGTCAACTCTGAACCTTTCCATACCAATATCTAAAGCCAAGTTCCAATACTAAAAGATAGTCCATGAGTGAGCAATCCTGGTTTCTGGAAGCAGGATAAGCTCATTAGCAAGGCACAGGTTGCTTTTCAGCAGGGCTGACTAGCCAGGTAAGCATGGCTGTTGTTTTCCCAGTGCCTGCTTTGCCACTACATGATTAAGTTGGGTAGATTTATGTCCCCCTGCACCAGGCTGCTTAGTTATAACCACTGGGTCTCAGTTCTTTGGGTGTAAAACGAAAGCAGTAATAACCTCCTCCTGCCTTGCACACATGTAAAGGGGAAAATGTTAGAAGACAGAAAAGCATGTGGGTGTTTCTTGTAAAGAGTACTAGACCCGTCTAGTATCTCAAATCTCTCTTTCTGACAACTTTGTGAATTTAGAACCCGATCAATGCCAACTGGCTGTGTGTTTTCATAATTTTACCCACAGTCCTGCTTTTATCCTGTTTCCCTCCTATTAGTCACATCCATGTTTGGAGAGTGCAGCAGTCCAGAGGGATGGTGAGAAACGGGAGAGACAGAGTTATCACAGAGCTGATGCTGGGGCTCTGTGAGTTACAGGCCCCAAACGCAGCGGAAAGCTGGCTTGGTCAGAAGCTTTCCAGCCACTTCCTTTCTCTGCTGCCACCGCAGCAGGATGTGAGATGGGAGGCACCCCGTGTTAAGACCTATCCTGAAACTCAGATGATTCTCCCTTGACCACTTCACATGTTTCTATTGGTAGATCATACTGGCAATGCCACTTAAAGTAGTCATACGAGACGGAAGGATGCCACTGAGCAGCCTGCTCAGTTAAAAGACTGGATACACATAATGACTGTTTTTGTATATGAACAAAGCAATACGCTGCCCTGCAAGGTAAGGAGAAAGAAGCTTTCTGAGGTTGTTAAAAGTGCAGGCAAAACTCTTCTCTGTATCCCCTCTCCCCTTGCATGGGTAAGATGTGTCACACATAATGTACGTTCCACATGTTACTGACTCATTTTCCTTCTCTTATTAAGATGACTTTTAAAACAAAATTTCAGTCTTTAAAAGCAAGTCCCTGCCCTTTTATATTTAGCAAAAGTAAACGACTTCTCTAAAATCTGTCTGAATTTCTCTGCAGTGGGTTTGTAGAGGTTATATCACAGATCTGATAGTCATAGCGAAAGAGGAATATGACCTGCTCCATATATGAACCAGGAAGTCTACTCTTTTATGTAGCGTTAGTGAATTTCAGATGAAAGATCTGAATAACTTCCTTTTTCCACTTCAAGCTAAAAATAACAGAGCCCAGCCCAAAAGCCAGAGGGATACAGAGGGATGGGGATAAAGTAGGAGACTGGCAATCCTGTGGCTCAGGAGGTCAAAGCGCTGCAAGAGCACCATGTGTTGATACTGTAAACCAGACCCAACGAAAGTCTTGCAAGTATCATACTGTTTAAACATACTCTTAAACCTTTCTGCACTGTTAATCTGCCTCGGTCCCACTTCATATTAACTCTTTTAGCAATACATTTTCCAGAAAAGAGGACTTGATATAAGACTTGTTAAATGACCTCTACCTGGTGCTATAAAGAAGCAGAACCATGTCATTTTTATTGACGTCAGTTACGTTTTGCCTACCCTTCATGCCTTGTTTTGAGAGATCTCATATTGGAAGGTAAAGAGACTTTGATTTTAATCCATATTTCTAGCTATTTTCTCTCTGTGAGTCATATGGCTACAGTTTTGGGCCTCTAAATAGAGTCGGAATGTCTCTCTGGATATGTTTAAATTGTGCTGTGAAGCACCTCAAGGTAGCTGTTTTCTAGCTGTTCACTTCAAGCATGTGGCTGAAGTGTGTGTTGGCTCCCTCCTGCCCACAAGTGTATCACAGGAGCTGGTGGGGAGACAGTCAGCATCCGAATCTCACTCAACTGCGACCTGGCATGTCGGTGTGCGGGTTGACATGCCTTTTGCATGGCTGGGGAACCAACGTCTCATATTTGTGGGCCTTGGATGAGCATCTCAAAGATGACTGATAATCTCATTGATTATTCTCTGCCTCTTAGCAGGAGGGTGGAGCTAAGTGGTGGAATTCAGTATGTAAAACACCAACCTGAGAAAACAAGCAATTGAGTTGGCTAAGAGTTTCTGTAGCTGGCATTGCTTCAACAGCTTCTAGAATAGTGCAGTTCTTGTTTTTACCATTCAAGAATGATCTCAAAAAACTGGAGAGAACTCAAAGACGATCCACAGCGATGGTTAAAGAATTGGAGGATGTACCGAAGACTCAAAGGAGCTCAACCTATCTATTAGGCAAGTGATAAAGTAAGGGGAGAGTCTGCAAGTCATGCTCATTGAGGAAGAAACAATTTGATGATAAAGGGATTTCCAATCCAATCAACAAAAGTATGAGACCTAGAAGACGTGATCTGACGCCTCTCCTAAAAGCCCAACAGAAAATAAAGTCTTTCGCAACAGCTCCACTTCGATCCAACTGAAATGGTCGCAGGGGGAACTGTTCCTTCTGCTGAATCCAGTGCAGGCGCTCCCTCCAGCAAGACAAGCAGTGGCCATGGCCCTGATTTGGCCTCAGTGGCGATGACACGCTATTGCATCAAATGCACTGTACATTAGAGAAGAAGCCCGGCAAGATACTGGCTATATAGCTAACAGGTCACCTGTGAATTGCTGAGGCGTTCTTAAGAAGTCTGGATTGATTTTAGTATCATGGACTGGGCCTGGTAAAAAGAGAAACAAATTTCATTTTGGCCCTTGGAAAAAGAACTTTTTTTTTTTTCTCATTTTTGGGTGCTCTGATGATTGAATTTGGCACCCTAGCGACAGAGACAGAGACATGGAAATCCCATGATACAGCTTGCTCCCACAGATGTCTGACAAATTCTGGAGCAATAAGGTAGTTATTTCTGCTCTCATCATAATTCAGAAGCACCATTTCAGGTAAAAGAGGGTTAGAGAATTTCAGATCTCTAGCCAAACTTAGAGTAAAATGCTAAAGAATTTTCTATCACATACCACCTCAAACTGATAACAGATCCTGCCATCAAAATTCGCATTGATCAAAACTCAGGCAGCAGATTTCCACTGACTACAGGAAGTGCTGGACTTATAAAACTGGCTGAAATTTTTCTTGTAAAGAAAAAGGGCCACTTACTTGCAGAACATTTTCTCTCCTTTTCTTGAAATTATTAGGTTTGGTAATGAAAAACTTACATTTAACTGGGTGTACACTGGAAAGGATTTCTGGAATAATGAAAGAACTTCTAGAGAATGGAAAAAGTTACCTTTAATAAAAAAATCTTTAAAGGAACTCTGTAACAGCAGCTCTACTGATGCATCGGTTTACTCCGGTTGTTCTAATGTAGGGTAAAGCAGGCTTCCAAAATTATATTCTCCATATGAAGGGAAAACTAAGCAAAACCAAGTGAAGAATATCTATTGCCATCAAATTTTCTCCATTGGTTTATGGAAGAGTCAAATTCCAATCCGTAATTAAATCCCACCTGAAATCCACCTCTTGCCTAAACTGACTGGCATGTTCATATCTCAGTGCTACCTGCATCCCTTTATTAAATAAAATAATACTGATGTGCAGCTGGAATGTTTGTTTGTAAAACACACTTGAATTCTTTAAGGAAGAAGTTGCTTAATGAAAATTATAAAAGCAGCTACATATACAGTGCACAAATTCCTCACATTCAGTTTGATGCAGACCTAGCTTATTAGTAAAAGTCACACAGAACTATTGTATCATCATGATAGTGGGGGAAAAGATAAAATCTGTGGAATGATGTCACTTCATAGGTTATTATAAGTGCAATAGTTTACTATAAGTGCAAGACCCTTAAATTATTATGGATGAACATCTTAAACTTAATTTTTATAATGTGGTTCATAACCCATTTTCATTAGCAATAATTTACAACAGTAAAAAACTTGAAACAGCACATTTTTTCGTAAAAATAAACTTGATGCTAAAGTGAATGTGAAGACATTTAATAAAGGAAAGTTAATTGGAAGAGTTTTCTATATATATATTCAAAAAGTATATATTACTTTGTACATCCTTAGTAGCAGAGACTGTTTTTTCTCCTTTGTATTGCCTTAAGAAATAATTACTTTGGATGGTAAAAATTAAGAAAATATCCTTGGTCTGAGTAGGAGGGGGTAAGGGACAATTCCCAGACATCACAGATACATTAATTATAATTTTTTATGTATCTATATATAAAATAAAGGGCCAAAAGTAATGACCAGAGAGGACCACAAAAAATGTATTTAGACATTATTCAGGAAAATTAGAAATAATGCAGAAAATCTAGAACTATTCAGTAAGTGGTTTTGTTCTTTTCTAGGGGAGGGGGAATGCAATACTGTATTCACAGAATCTCTTGATGAAATACTTTCCACTACAGCAGTTTTCAAGGCATCTCTCTTCAACATATAGAAACGGGAGCTTTTTGCTGCTCATTTATCCCACCTATCTTGGACTCCTCTCTTAGGACAGACTAAATCACTTTCTGAAAGTGCCTAAAGACAGAGGAGATTAATTTCATCCCCTGGCTCAAACAACATGAATTTCTGTTGTAAAGTGGCATTCCTTATCAGGGCACAATAGAAAAAAAATGAAAAGACTAGTCAGCCACAGGATGCAATCAGAGGAACAAAATGACCTGAATGCAAAAAGGGACAAATAATCTCAGGATGAATCAGGTGAGGGAAGTTATTTTTTAAAATGAGAAAATATTAATGCTATTTATCAAGACTATTGGTAAGATGTTATCTGGAAACTCTGTTCACTCACGTTTGAGAGTTCAAACATGTGCATGGGTAGAGCAGGCACCTGGGTGAAATAGGGAAAATTGCTCTTGTAGAGCAGGCATGAAGGAACTTGTCTTGTTTATCATAGCAAAAGAAAGGCTGGGATGCGATAAGATTGCTTTCTGGAAATACATCAGAGAGCTTAGCACCACGAGAGGAGAAAGATATGTGAACTAACAGTATATATAGGAAAAGGAAGATCAGTAGGTAGATAGATGTATAGACAGATAGATAGTCACATTGAGAGTGACTTTCCTGTAGCAGTCGTATCAGAGGCTTAAACAGTTGGAAGCTGAAACAAGAAAAATTCAAATCAAAATGAGATTAAAATTTTAATTGTGATGATAATTGTAGCAATTTATCAGTTTGAAGTAGATTCTGTCTCAGTGGAAACTTTGAAGTGGAAAGGGCACATTTTTCTCTAAAAGATACATTTTTGTTCATTCATAATGCTGCTCCTGAATCAGGAACTGATTCATGGAAATCATACAGCTCCTGTTTTGCTATGTGTAAACTAGGTAATTCCCATAGTGCCTAAAATCTTGTTGCTATCACTCTACTTATTAACTTTACAGCTCCTTTTAAATTGCAAGAGCAGTGTAAATCAGACTCAATAGAAATAAAAATTGGGTCCTATGCTTCAACACTTCTGTGAAACAAAAATCCATTGTTTTATATGTCTTTAATCTGTCGTCTTGAATGGTTTTATTTCATACACGGTGATAGCTCAGCAGAAGGCTGTTGTTAGCTCACAATAACAGATTATATTCCAGTATTTTTTGTGTAGCTTCCTTTGCTGAGGAGGCCAGCTTCTAGGTTAACTTCTGGAAGTAACTTTGGAAACTAATTTTCAGGCAGTGCTCCAAGAAAAAGAGGCACATGTTGAGGAACTGACATAACTTTTTAACACCACAACCAGCATATTTCTTCAGGCAAGCCCAGCCAAAACAAGTTGCCAAAATCAATATTGATCTAGTCCTTCATCCAATCAACAAATGCCATTGTTTATAAGATATAACTTTTCTTGGTTAAAGTTCAAAGCTAAACGCCAAGGATTTTCAAAACTATTAAAATGAGAGGATGTAGGTTTCCAGAAACTTTGGCTTGCTCTCAGCCTCAGTGGGTATTCTGAGACATCAGAAATTATCTGAAGAACCTCCACAGTGTTTATATAGAACGTAATGGTGAAACAACAGCAAAGAGAATGTGAGTGCATGCACATGTGCATGTGTGTGTGATATATATACACAAAAAGGTACTTTACAAATCTTACATCAAAAAATGGCACTTCAGATTTTTCTGGATCACTGAAATTTAGTTTGAGACTAAGAAGAGAGAATTATGCAGTATGATTAAATGAAATTTGCAGGATCTCCTGGGTGTTGATAAAATGTCTGATCTTCCAATCCAGCAAAATAAAAATTGTGTTGGGTTCAAAATTCCATGAGTTTGGGTTTTATAATCATAAATACACTGAATCATTGCATAGGCATGAGATTTATTTAACCTTTTCCTTAAGAAGTTTCTTTAACAGAACCTGTCAAATATTGCTGAATTTTCCATAGTAATAACATGTCCAGAACTACATAAACCCAGAAGAGGAAATGCAAATGTTTATCTCTCTTAGCAAGAGATTTTCACAATTCTAGTCAGGATTATATTCCAGAATCTGGGCTTCATTTTGTGAGACACCCGATAGGAGCATTAGATAACATGTAGACACGTAGGCCATATGGCAAAAAGCCAAGTTTTCAACTAATCTTCAGCAACCTCAGTAAGCAGGAGCTGCACTTTTGAAAGTTTTGAGTAACAATCTGTGTTCTAAATAGCACTGTCAAGATGTTCTTTAAATGTTACTGCATACTGCTATCTAGCTTTGGCAGGCCATTTAGGTAACGATGATGCTTCTTGCTTAGATATTGAATGGTAAAATTGGGTTTATTTTCATAGTCTTTGAATTCCTGGAGCCATAGTGTAGACTGATTTTTAACAGGCTTGTATGGTACTCTGAGGCTGCTGCTTTGCTGTTTCCTTAGATTTAGGATTTTTGGTTTCCTAGTTCGAGGGTGAAGTGATTGGAACCAATTATAATTTCCAGTGTTAACTCCTAAAAAACGCTCTATGTGCCTATTCGGTAAGAATTCTGGTAATTCATTGCGCTGAGTGGAGATAGTGCTGCCTTCTCCTCACTTTTACTATTTCAGTGGCCCGAGACAGTCTCTAAAGCATCGTAACAGTTCCTCTTTGTGCCTCCGCATACTTAAAGTTTCTATCTTGTGACACGACAGACAGCAGTGGCTTAAATTCCCCCTAACTGAGTGTGTTACTTGGTAATCCTGGATGCGACAGGCGACTGTGCCATTTTCTTACCGTCTTTGTAAAACTCAGAGGTATGTTTTTGTAAACAGAAAAAGAATGCCTCTGAATATGACAAAATGAATACAAATTGCATTAGTTTCACTTAGCTTTTTTGAAGTATTCTCCCTAAAAAATAATGTGGTGGATTATATAATCCGGTATCTGATAATCAGGCTGTAAAATGAAAAATCTAGCATTTTGCAGAGGGGGAATTTGGTACCAAAATACAAAAAGGGTATTGTCTTTTTAGGCATTCTGAAAGTCCTTCAGTTCCTCTTCTATGCAGAAAAAATAAGAATTCGTGCTGTTTACTGATGAACACTCATAGAGGATAGGTCTAGTTCTTCCAGAAATTGTGCATTATTGTGGTCTTAAGTTACGCCATGCTTTAACTTTTGGGTTTCATAGTTCTAGCATAGACTTTGTGGCAGGACATACATTTCATGCAGCTGATGTCACAATTTACAAAAAAAACCCCCAAACCCACAACCAAAACCCAAACCCCAAAACATTTTCTCAAAGAAAACCCCTTGTCTGTAGGTGCTGGGTTACTATCAAACTAACTTTTAAGTGTAGCTTCAAAATAAGCATCCCACTTGGATGTTAGTAGGCAGAGAAATACCTACTTACCCCTAGTCTTTACCTGCAGGTCAATCATCTTTTCTTTATTAGGAGTAACTTGTTCTGGGTTTAGGGAAAGCAAAGGTAAGGACCTCTTCCTCCACCCTGCCAGCAGAGCCAGCCCTCCGTCCAACAACGTAGGCACTTTCTATCAACCTCAGCGCAGAACTCTGCCTGATCCCACAAGACAAGGAGTAGGGTGTGGTACCACGAAAAGCTCCCAGCAGCACCGTGGATACACCACCACCAAGTATTCAGTGGGGAAGGGACAGACGGGAGCGCAAGTTCCTCCTCTGAACTGCTCAGAAGGGGCATTTCACAGCAGGAGAGGGCTCTCATGGCCAGCTTGGCAATCCAGTCTTCTGCTGCGGTTACATACGCTGCCTCGCAGAGTGAGTGGTTTGTGTTGTGGTGGCCTCATCTGAAAGTTTCACGTGCTTGAAAGCAATGAGGAGATGCTGCTATCATTTTTCAGCCCTTACAGTTGTGAGGTGCTGTAAGCCAGTTGGACCTGTGAGACCTGGGAAGCAGTGGTGGACCAGGTACATACCAGAGCGTGGCCATGCTTACGAGGGCAGGAGTTTCATATTTATCTGCTAATAACCTACTATGAGTTTTGTCTACGTGTTCTTATTGGATTCAGGGTTTTTTTAAAGGGCTCCTACATAACTGCTTCACTGTGATCAGTTTTACTGTGATTTATAAGACTGCATTAGGTTCATTTGTTCAGCATTTTAGGATCAACTGTGTCTGTACAGCAAAACCAGAAAACCCTACTCTCCTCAGCCTTTGTTTTTTTGAAAATCTTTCTGGATCTTGCTTAAAAGTAGGTGTACTGTTCATGTTTTTTCTCCTCTCAGATACAGAAGGCCATTCTGGAGTGGACATCCAATTATATATTTTGTTTTCAGGGAGATGTTTAAAAATGTTTGAAATCTATTGCCAGTAAATATTCATAATATTCCCTGCAGAAAAGCTTGTTCCCAGAACTTGCCATAGGTGACATGGAAGTTCAGGAATGATAAATGTTTCTTTTTGCTGACGATTTCACATTTTCTTCTTGCTGCTGACATTTAGACAAGGTTTTCTGCTGACATTAGAAAAAAAAATTATTTTCGCTGTCCAGACGTTCCTGGCCAAAACATCGCTTTTGTGCTTGCTTTTGCATTCTTAAGTTCCCAGTTGTCCTAAACGAATTCTTTTTCATTGATCTAATGATTACTAGGTTCAAATTCTCCCTGACTATTCTTTCACTTTTTGCCTTATATCTGTAGCTGTATTAGGAAAGCTCAGCTGTTTTATTTTCATACTTTTAGTAATCTTCCTTTCTGTCTGCCTAGCCACACAATAGCTTTCACTTGACTTTAGGTTAGTTAATGGCAGGTGGCTGCACAAACTCATGGTTTTTTTACTGTCTCTTCTAGAATCCAAATTAGCAATACTTTACTTCACAGACAATTCTCAAAAGTGCATCTACCACATCTGTTTGGTGCCTTTGTTTATGTGTTGTTTTACAGCAATATGGTGGCACTTTCTTCATTACTCTTACATTATCAGGCATCTCTGTTTCCCTGATCACATCTAGCATTGTCCGTCCATCCTGAGTTCTGGGCTTGGCTTCTCTCTTAACATCATACATAATGTTCCTCAGTTCTGTACAAAGTCAACTCACGCCAAAACTTAAGGTTCCAATGGCCACAAGTGAATATATTTTGAAATGGCCTTACTTTCTAGAACTAACATTCAGTACAAGCCTTATTAGTTCCAGATTTGCACAGATGTTTAAACACTGCTAATTCAAAACTTTTGAATTTACTTTTATAACACTCGAACAATTAAAAGCAGGCTGGACAACAATGAACAAATCTGGGACTTGTTATGAAACCGTTGTTGTTATAACAGTTCTGGCTGTTTGTTTGTATTTTGAAGTGAGAAAATTGAAAGTTATTCTGAACAAAACCAATGCCTGTGAATGCTAAACTTTTCAACTCAATATCACTGCCTTTGGTTTTTCTACCATGGAAAAAACATTCCAAAAAAAAACCATGACAAAAAAAAAATCAGTTCTTGAGTGTTATTATCTGGTTGCCAATCAATAAGTAAGCAAGAAGGGCACAAGTCTGCAATAACACAGGAAAAGGAAAACAAAACATGCAGGCCAAATCCAAGCAGATCTGAAAAATTAAACCTGTCTTACCTCAAAAGCCAAAACAGTTGGGGAGAGGCAATGAAAACGTTCTGCAGAAAAGCTTACTGCACCTTTGTAAGTTGGAAAGATTTGTTCCATCTATTGCTGCCAAGGGAGAGGGAAGAGAGGACGCAGAGAGTTTTGAAGGAAACACACGCTTGTGCATGGCTTTTGATACTCTTCTTGTTTATCACTTAAAATGATAGGAACATGTACACAGCTGTTCCTGACAAGCAAATCTCTTATGGTGGTAATACAGACCAAGAAAAATATCTTGGTTTGGGTTTGTACCTTCATTCCCTAAAGAAAAGCTGCAGCACTTGCTGGTTGCTGTTTTCTGGGGTTCTGGATTCCTTGAATCTGCACCAGTAAAATAACACTGTGCCTGTGGAGCCAGATTGCCCATTTCCATGCTTGCACCTTTGCAAATTCAGATGCAGTGAGTACCGGTAGAATTGCTTTGCAGTAACAGGACCCACACTATAGTTTCTGTCCTTCTATGCCAAACACTCTGTAACAGCCTTTATTCTACTGATGACAGAGGGATGGGAGGCATCATATGTAATGAGAACACACTTGCTAAGAAAATTAAAATATTAGAGAGGCGTAAAACCCAACAGTCTCCTGATTTTTAGCCCCATTGTCTCACAGTGCCAAATACCGTTCTACCATACCACACCACATTGTTCTCTTCTACCTTAACACACAAAAGAAATAATATTCTACTGCATCTTGTTTACAGCTTTGAAGCTTTAAATAGCTGCAAGGTTAAAGGCCCTATTCCTGAAGGGTTGGTTGGAGGCAAAATAGAGAGCTGAAAACACATACAGTGTGTTGAAGGTATATTACATAAATGACTCTTTTCCCCTCCTCACAAAATTCCTTTTAATATAAAAAGAATGAGAATTTCTAGCAAAAAACAGTCATCCAAAAACTTCCTTATTTTGCGTTTCTGTTCATGCCACTCCTGCTATCCATGAGAATGAAGCAATGGAAATGAGAATTGGTTCAGCTTCATGGAGGTATACTACTTGATACACTACATTTCAGTCAAAAACTTGACACCTTGCATTAGGTGACAGAGAGGACTATATAAATAACAGGAAGTTTCCTGCTAAAGCAGGAAGCTATTTTTATATTTTTTCAGAAGCCCTGCAGAGAGATATGGTAGTTACAAAGCAGTGATGCTTTGCTTTGGTTTTCCTACTCATCTGACCCAGCACAATGGCTGCAGGGGCTTCCTGGTTTGGAAACCATAGCAACCCAGAATCATCTGAAAACATACATTGTTAACTGCAGAAGGTAGATAAAACCAGTAGTAAAACTAAGGCAATGCTAGATGTACATGCAAACGTCAGCTTTGGAGCCTTCTAATACTGCATTTAGGTGTATCCTTAAATGACGGTGTAATCCCAAGCTCAGGTACCACTGGGAACGTGCTTTCCTCCTCAACACAATTCTATATTGTTCAGCTGCAGGAGCACAGGAAGTTTAAGAATTAGGAAGCTATGGACTTTGCTTATGCATTGACATTAACCGTTTTTTTTCATGAGCAATTAGGTGCTTGTTTGTCAGCCTTAAAGGGGAGATTTTACAAAACAACCCACAAAGGAGACCATTAAAAATTGCTGGGCAGAGACTTTACCAGAGTTGAAGAGGGAGCAAAATTTACTTTTCTGAATTCCCAGTCCTTGTTCAGCTTTGTTCAGCATCTTTCTTCAGTGTAAAGAATATGGAAAACCAAAGACCCTGGCTACAATCCCTTCATGGGATGAACTTTCTCAAATTTCAAACATAAAGAAGATGCACCGTGTCAGCAGAACTCTACCTTTCCCTCTGTTAGAGTAACACAGCTACATTTTGAGGGAGTCTCGCCATTTGAATCTATTTAATCTTTCTTGGGATTTAAATACCAACATTTACACTGGACGTGTCCAAATCCCAAAATATCTGAAGCGATGAAATTTTGGCATTTTGAAATTTGTTTATGTGCAGATTTGGTGGGAAAAAAGCCTGCAAAATTTACCATTGAGCAGGCAAAGTGAAAAAAATAATTCTGGAAATACCAACATGCATGATTTCCAAAATGAAATGTGCTCTCTAGGGATCACAGCAGCAGTTTTGAGAAAGCAGGTGCTAGTCAGGGTACATAGTGGTGAAACCAACAGGAATCATGTCAGCATCTCCCATGGCTTCAAGACTCCAGGCAGACTTGGGGAGCCTAGAAAGCCAGCTGGAATGGGAGCCTGGAAGCCCTGGGACCCTCGGCCCAGGTCACTCTGAATTAGCAGTGAACCTCTGCAGCCTCCTCTGTGGCAGGATGCCTGGCGGGCAGGCAAACTTTGGCTTGAGCTGGGGTGCAAGCTGACTGCTATAAAGATGGAGACCAAAATAAAGTTAAAGCCAGAGCTTCCAAGGCTTCCTTGCTCTTGGCTCGAGTAGGATCCCAAAACTCCCCCAGCCCCTGACCCCAAGAGTGCTTGTGAGAGGGCTGTTCTGGAGCTGTGGGCTCTAGGACCACCAGCTACTAGACAGAAACCTCACAGCAATGCCACTGCAGCCCACCGGGACCAGGAGAGAGCACTTCAGGTTTGACAGGTCTGTAGAAAAATTTTGTAACATTTTTTTATTTAAACTGATGAGCTGACCTCTGAACCAATGCTTCCATCCTAGGGATGTGATGTGCAAGAGGAAAATACAAATGCCTCAGACTGAACAAAGACTGTATCATAGTTTCACAGAGTTACTAAATGTGTCTCTAAAATGCCAGAAGAGGCAGTTGCTGTCATGCCATCAATCCTATGGTTTTTAACCCTACAAAATAGGATAAAAACTATTCCTACTCATCTTAATTATCTCGCTGCAGTCAAGAGTGGGATTTTCTTTCTAATAACTGGGTCATAGCATATTAACAACTATCTATACATGATGTGTCAGCTGGAAGTGAATTAGTAGGAGGACAATAGTGTAAGAACTTGCCTGATCCAGAAATCTCAATGGGTCATTTTGCCTTTGACTTTACTACCACTATAATTTTTTTTTTCAATGTCAGTGTTCAAGGAACGTAATTAAAGCAGGTCTGCATTTTGACCTAGGAATTGCATACAAACTGAAGAGCAATTGTACTCCTGCATCTAAACTGCGAAGTAAGCTGGCACACAACACATCTAGTTTTTTAAGATGATACAGTTGTATCCTTACATTGAGACAATAAAAGCTGTATATCAAAAACATTATGAAACATCACATTGAAATACAATGATTCAACTTAAGACCCAGATTGGCATAAACGCAAAAGAGATGCTACAACTGTGTTCTTGTGGATCTTGGTTGAAGGCTAAGCCAATACTCTTACCTCTGAAAGTAGCCAATATCAGTTTCTCTGAGGGTATAATACTCTGCTGCTTCTAATTCACACTTCTTTAAATAGGAGAAATTCTGTCTTCCCCCAGCTATTGATCAGCCTTTGAAGCAGGACTGATGCTTCTAGAGTCTCTCCCCAGTCAGTAGTGTAGCAGTAGAGGCAGCTGCAAAGACATTATAGAATGTAACATCCATCAGTTTATTGGCTCATCTTTATTCCTTCAGTACAGTATATGAACAAATACGAAAGAAACATTGCCTTAACAGAATAAATAATTAGTAGGCAAGAGGAAGAGCTGAAGTTCACATGCAATCATAGTTCCTTTTTTTTCCCCCTTTCCACAAGATACATTTTTTAAACATGGACCAAACTCATTATTCACATGCAATGTGAACCCCACACTGTAGTCTCTCTCCCCTCTTCCCCATATGCCTATAAAGCACAAAGTGGTGGGAAAATACTATGGCTGCTTCTTCCTGATTACTGTACATTTTTGTGATAAAAAGGTTTGCGGGACTGTCAGGATGAACTCTAGCTGACTGCTTTCAGTCCAGCAATATTCCATATAGCCAGGAACTAACCCTTGAAGCATTTCCTTCTTTCCTTCAGCTCTGCAGTGAGGAACACTGGCTAGTTATCTGTACATCTTGAGTGCTTCTCTGTATTTCTTTAAAGCAAGACAAAGAGGCATTCAATAGGAATTTGCCTATATTATACAGCTTCTACTTCTGTTTTTGCCATTACCACGTATCAGCTCTGTTTCTGTTCCCCAGCCAAGTTCTTTTCATATTTTCCAGATCATTCAAGTGCCTGCACCCAGTGCCCCAACAAGGTTTAATGAACAAGTCAGTACTACTTTTTAAGCAAGCAATTATTTTTTATTCATCTCTTTTCAGATCTGTAAAGGAAACAGTGAATTAAAGAAACTAATGAAATGGAGTTCTTGCTGCCACTACCGTGTGCTGGCTCTGAGCCAGAGCCTGTGTAACATTTGCAGGAGTCATGAGTGTGAAATGAATGTGGACGATGGTTTTTCTGTAAAATGATTAACAGTGTTGGTCCACTTTTACTCTTCTCATGGAAAGAAGTCAGACAATTCTTAGAGAAGAGCTAAACTCAAAAATATTCCCCATCAGCCTGCAACAAGGAACCAGGATAACCTCAGCCAGAATTAGCTCATCCAACCTCTTCCCCTACTCCCAAATGTGTAAAAAGTTCATAGACGGGGGTATGTTTGGGAGTCTGGCACCAATGATTGTTGCCATCTGAAGTAGCTCAGATCAGGATTAGGTCTTTTGGATGAAGATTTGGGCACCAAATTTATTTATTTCCATTTATTTCAAGGTTGTTTTCTTTTCCACTTCTGTTGGTCTGGAATACCTCCAGATATGAAATTTCTGCGCGCCAGTGTCCTACCACTGTCAGTCTTTAGGAGAAAACATCTTTGTCCCTCTCACAAGAAAAACGCAGCAGAAGCTGGTAGTTTCCATCAAGTTCTGACTGAATAGTGTCATTTTTTTGGTTTCCTTTTCAGCTATGGTTTTCGCCACCTCTCTGACATCTATGCCTACAAGCATTACTTTGTTTTTCCTGTATCATTGACAACTTCTTATGTCTTGCATTGGTGTATTGCAGCATGTGACATAAGAGCCAATATCTCTGACATGACCATATCTGTAGTGGCCGTGGAGGGCAGAGGGAAGTACTGTATACTGTAACCTGTAGGCAACTTCAGCATGTAATAGGTGTTCTTTGGTCTTCCCTTATCTAAGGATGACACAGCAAAACTAGGATCCTAACTTTAATCTCCTCAGTGTATCTCAATTAGATGTCAAAAGCAGATAGCTTTTGTCACTTTTCTACATGACACTTACAATGATAAAAAAGAATCCTTGTGTTTTGGTTTTACATCTGGAGTCTCACACTAGCTGTGAAGAGAATTTATCACTGCGCTACTTCCACTACAGCATTGCAACTGCCATGCTCCTGCTCCTGATGACTAAGATGTCAAAAGAAATGCTGATGCTAATGCTAATAATACTGCATCTTCTCACACAGAATTTGTGCTAGAGCTCTTTATCACTGTGATTGCTTGCACTTGAACCTCCTTTTTTTTTTCTCTCTCTCTCTGGATGATGCTAGTATGAATGTCTAATACTTATGCTGATATTAAAAGTTTACATTTTATTTTTGCTTATGTTGTATCTCTTCAGGCAGAGTTAATATTAAGGCTGTTACTGGAAAATGAGTCAGCACTTTCAAAAACTCCAGTCTTGAGTCCTCAAATGCTTAACCTTATAAGAACAGTTTTGTATCGATAGCCAAGGACTCCTGAAGCTTGGGCCTGGGCTAGCTGGGATTGTAGTACTTGAGATGCAGATGTAAGTTTGCAACTTCTATTTCACCCTAATAAAGTTTCCAGTATTGCCTGTACATGTGAATGGACACAGATTAGCTGCTACAACACAGTTTAAACACAACTGAGAGAATTTGAGTTAGAGTCTAATTAAACTTGCTTTGGTATCTATTCCCTCTAATATTTTGTTTTCAGAAAAGCTGTGAGCTCCTCTGGCTTAGCTGGCCAAGGAAACATTCTCTGTGCTACAGGCAATCCTTAGATGCAGGCAGCTGGAGTCGCAGTCCTCCATCTTTTTTAGCCCCATCACAGAGCTCGACCTGAAGATGAGAAACATGCCTACGTCCTAAACTTCATCTTCTTCTTTTGGCATCGATTTTGATTTGCATTGCGAGTCTCTGACTTCATTATCGTTAAAAGGCCTTTATCACACAGAACCGTGACCGCAGCTCCAAGCAGCATTGCCTATTTTTAACTTGTATAATGCACAGTATCTCACCCCACCTTCCACTTTCTGTCTGGAAGCATCTCCCGATGTTGCCTGCTTTGGTTGTAAGGACAGGAGCCATTGCAAGTGTTCCTCTGCACTGCGATTGTAACACAGAAGAAAGAACAGTGCAGCAACTTTCTAGGAAGGGTTTTTTTTAAAACGAAAACAAAGCCTATTGACTGGAAATGATCTAAATGTGATTCTAGCCACTGCCAGGTCTCTTGGCAGTGTGAGCTGCCAGCTTTCCTTTCCTGTTTTTTTTCCCTCTGATAACGTATGTAAACAATCAGTAGTACACATCAGAAGGTTTTTCTTAGGCTTACGTAGGACCTGCAGCATAACGCACACACACGATACGGGATGGCGAAATCTACTCCATCAGAGGTAGGACTCGTTCTGCCATAGGGCAAATTTGCATTTGCAGTACGGTAAAACAGCATGATGGTAATGGAACTATTTGCAGTTCGAGGAAACAGATGCTGAGGACAGGGTCAGATGATTGCAAGCCTCTGCCCAAGGCACAGCGTGACATGAAAATTGCGTGGTCCTGGCTTCTCACACCCATCCCACGGTTCATTCCCATTTGCCCCTCATAGGCTGACGGAGGCAAAGAGGTCATTACTGCAAAAGCCAAGGTTTTGGAAGGTTTAATAGGGTCTTCACATTGGTCTTCCCCTGGCACATGTCATTTGATAAAATTGTCAGGGAGCTCTGAAGCTACTGAACATTACTGAACTTCACGATGCAGATCAGCATTGCTCACAGCTATTTTTTCAGACTGCACATGCACGCATCAGTATGGGCATCAATATTTCCTCAAAGGGACTTATTTTTAAATGAAACTGAAACTGTGATACAATCAAATGAATCTCAGGAGATTTTGGCTCTAAACTATTAAAAGAAATTACACGTATACTGCCAGGTAGGTCTTTCCCATCTTCTCATCTTAAATCCTCCATCAGTTCTACACACACTCTTAACTTGGTTGAAGTCCTTTAAATGTCTTTGTGCTTGCCAGACTAGCTATTTGGAGCAGGGAAGGAACATGATACAAAAAGACATGCAGAGACTGTGAAGAACAGAAAAGAATAAAAACTTGTAAAAATATGGGCAAAAGGACATCCCAAATCCTCTCCTTCTGAAATGAAATCTCAGGAATTGGGGAACAATTAATCTTGGGTGATTAAGCCTTCTGCCCTGTAAGCTCTGATCTGGGAGGCTCCAGGGTGCTCCTGGAACTTACCAGGTTTGATTACTGAAAGTCTTCACTGGCATTGGAGAGTGTGAACAAAAATATATTATGTTGCCTTTTTTTGTAAATAACACCGAATTATGTCTATTAGAGTGTCCTTAGAGTCACTGACCTGGTGAATATCCTTGATATTAAAGGAATTGCGAATGATGCTAGCAAATGAACCCCTGGCTCAAACAGTCACTCCTTCATTATCTTGAGCCTTATTTAAACAGAAGTGAACAATACCATTTTGACACAGTAGGAAGTTAATTAGTATCCACATAATTCTCACTCACTGAATTATTAAGCAGAAAAATAAGTTGCATTATTAAATGTCATTTGCCAGAATATTTGACACTGTGATGTCAGACAGATAGCAAGGTGAGTACATGGCTAAGTGATATGCAAGTCGTAAGTCACGGACAGAATGTACTGTCCCTATACCAAGAAAGTAGTGTATAAGTCATCCACTGCTTCATCCTCCCAGCACCTCTGTATTACAGACTGGAAAGTAGAGGTGTAAAGAAGAGGCTTGAGCACCCAAAAGGACATGCAACATGTTCTTCTTTCTAAGGAGCTTTGAAAATATTTCACTCACTAGCTGCAGAGCACACCTACTTTGTAACTGACTGTAGGCAGCAGTAGATGTGATGTCCACAAGACCATGCTACCCCATATTCCAGTTCACTTCTCCTGGTCACTGTATCTTTGTCGCAAATCGTAAAGCAAGCTATCCACATGCACACCTTCACTGCTATTTTAAAAATTAGCAAGCGGTCAGGTTTCCTCTGCTTACCACTCCTATTTTAAAAACAAGCAAGCAGTCAGATTTCTGTTGCTTGGTCTCGATGGCCTGCTCGGACCCATAAGGTAAGAACAAGGAGAAGTCACGCAAAGCTGGGCTGTTTTTACTTCATTTCTTCAGACTGACTCATACTCTCCAATTCCTTGTCCTTAGGGAAGATACAAGGAAATGATGTAATTCTTTTTTTGTTTTGTTTTGTGTTTTTTTTTTCATGCTTCGGACTTTTTCTTTTGGCATCATCTGCACTAGGCCTGTTTTTCAATTAATCTGTATGGACTGTGCTAAAGTAAAAGCCTGTGCTGTCTGTCTCTGAACTCACTTGTAATAGGGATGTAATGGTTGAATATAAGAAGTATTGATCTCCATGACTTACCAGGTGACCCATTAACAATTACTCAGGAGTTCTGCAAGCTTTCTTTAGAGATCAATTTTTAAAAGGCTGACCCAAATTTAAATTTCAAAAGCCTGATAAAATTAAAAAAAAAAAAATCTGTTGGAGAGATGCAGTTGTTATAACTCCTTCCTGGGGTGGAAGGGAAGATACTTTATATTTTTGTGTTAAATTGAGAGAATAAAATCAGAAATACCTAAGAGACGTTTAAAATCTGAATGCCAGTTTTACAAACAGCTCCTGGTGTTTTCCTAGACTGAACTGAGACCTTATCTCTGAACACCCCTGTGGACCACGTCCAGTTTAGATTAAAAACTAAATCTGAAGCTATCTGTAGTGCTTGACTATGAGGAAACTTTTGGTTTTGCAAAAATGAGGTGGAAAAGTTTACAAAAATATCTTCTGATCAGGAAACAAATACACTTGTGGTTTTTTAGGACCAGAACTAGAAAGGGAGATAAGGTGTGCTGAGACAGAGGATGCCCAGGAGGTGGAAAATGTAGGTTTCAGTCCTCTCAGACTCAGAAAGGAACTAAGCATTGCTGTCTTTGAAAGTTTCCTAAACTAGAATGACATTTCAAGGCACAAGTGCAAAAGACATTCTAGAAGGAGGTTTTAATTAGTGTGTGATGTGCCAGGAGTTTGGAGCCACAGCTGACCGACAACATTGTAGCTCCCCGGGAAGCAGCATCTCCCAGCTCTCTGGGCAAACTTAGCCTCTCATCCGGGGACAGGAAAATTACAGTTTGGGACACTATCCTCAAAATATTATTGGTGGGAATCTGGACCAAATTGGGTATGGCACAAAAGTGGATGGCAGCCTTTTACAAAGAGAAACCTTTCCTGCTCCTTCTCATACCAAACTCAGCCCTTATGAGAGCCCTGGTGGTGTTGCACCGAAGCTGGTGTTATCGGTCAGGTCTCAATGGCAGATTGTGGGTATAATCCACAGCGTAAACATCCGTGCTCTCTATTAAGCTTAAACAGAAGCTGAGCTGAAGTTCTAACAGCACACACTAAGAACTTTAGGACACAACTGCTATTTTAAGTGACCAAATCCCTTTATGGATCAGACTCCAGTCGAAGAAATTCAAGAGCATTACAGCAAAGCCAACAGAGTACACTACTGTAGGAATTCTCTTTTTTAGCAGTCAAATGCTTTTTCACTATTCACTTTACATTCCTTTCTATTGGTTTTCTGGAAATGTGCATTCACTCAAAATGTGCCTGATCATTTGTTGAGAACAAATGCAAAAATCATATACACAGGAACTAACTGAAACTGTATTTTGTACTCATACCAGCAGCTGCACCAGAAACTTGCCTGAGCTCTGGCAATCCAGCCAAGGAACTGAAATTACACAAATGAATGTGACTAATCAAAATTAAAACATTCAGTGCAAAAAGTTAGCCAGCAGTAGTAAATGAAATTCAGAGCAGTGTTCTAAGAGCAAAGTAATGATTCATTAAAATAAATAAACTAGAAATCAGAAGGGTAAATTGTTAAATGTTGAAGTCTTTCTTCTGCTCTTCGAAGCATTAATATTCCTTTGCTCAGGTGGAAAACTTTGAATAGTAACAACTTGACAAAAGCTGAAAATCATTGACAAACTCGGAATTAGCATACAGGAGTTTTGACTTCTGATCTCATGATCAACATATCGATGGAGTATATGGTATCTGCATTTCTGATGTTACTTGTAATCACCTCTGGTAGAGGGAAGTAAGAACAAATGAAAGCTAACTAGGTTTTTTTTTCAGACTTCAGATTTGATTCTTTCCAGGTTTTGCCTGATGCTTTTGGTTAACTTTTTCCTTGAGAAACGTAGAAGCAGAAGACAGAGGCTGCTCTTAATGGAGCTTTAGAATGTATCAATTTGCTTTTCAAGATTAACTATCAAAATAAGTGAGTTGGAAAGAAAATGTTCTCTTTTGTTCAGACGCTGAAATATACTTCTGTGCTGTACTCATTGCCTAAAACTAAGTGAAAAGAGAAGCCTATGATACAAGCTGAGATATGAAAGACAAAGGTTGGTCCTAGCAGCAAATGCAAACTTTTAATGTGGGCAAAGTTTTAAATGTCAGCTGTTTGAAGATCCCAAGTATCATCATTTTGAATTACTACATCTGTGTCCTTTTTCCTGCAGACTGCCTGAAGTTTGTCAGCTAAGGGAAGTAATCAGTATTGCAGGTTTTTCCAACTGAGAAGACAGGAGGGACTTATTTATTTTAATATCCAGCATTTAAGTGAATGAATTTTAAAGCACATTGCTTTACATGAAGTCTACACGATTCCAGACTTCTTTTTTTCCTTAACCCTTTACGTGTTCTCATGAAATCCTAAGTAGGGCAAGACCTTCTTCAATCACGGACAATGAGTCTCTTTTCCTGATTTGGCAAAGCCATCATTTTCTCTTTTTCAGTGAATTGGAGTAAAATTTCTCAATTTACATTGCAGTTATTTCATCACGCAGCTTGGAAACCAGTTTTTCGTGTTGTTTATGTGAGGACCACAATTGTTATCACTTAATAAAATAAAATCTGCTCTTCTGAGTTGCATGTAAAGTATCTATGTAAGGATTTCTCTGCTTACATAATGATTCAGTGTAGCTGGCTTTGGTCTTTGCATCATTAAACACACAGTACTTACCAGAGATTGCTGGCCAGAAAAGTACACAAGCAGATATATGAGTATTACCATGCAAAATTGCGGGGTTTGCATACAACAGAAAAATATGCAGTGTCTTCCCAAAGCCACAAAATATATATGGTTGCCTATACATTAGCATTTTGGTTCAGAGCAGCAATGCAGTTTTGAAACAAATCCCATCCCCTGACCATCCCCATTTACTCCACGTTGGTTGGCTTCACAGAGCAGTTTTGGCGCACAGGAGCACTGAATTCCCTTTGCAGGGAACTGACCCAGAAGCTCTGCCCAGTGCACATAAAATGCACTCCAGCCTCCAACGAGGACGTAAGGGTCCAAACCAACCAGCAGGCCTTTGGGCAGCTTTAAACCACTTGCATGGTCAGTAGAGCCAATCCAAGAGATCAAGTTAAAGGTAGCCTGAAGTTCAAATCCTTGACGTGCTTATAATGAACATGCTGATCCTCAGCACTAACTACTTCAATATGGTGATCTATTTCTGTTATGATGAATTACTCATTAATGTAGACATAGCCAGCCCATGAGACATACTCAAAAAAGAAAAAAACAATCCCTAAAAGTATCCAAAAGGTTTTTGCACAATATTTTGAGAGGTATCTCTACATGTTTGTTTACCATGCTGGTAGCTCCTCTACAGCCCTTGCTATCACCTCCTCCTATGCCATAAAAAGTACAGCTAAGATTTTACAGATGAAGCAAGACATCTTTACTTTAAATTAACTTATAGTTCAGATGGAAAAATCCTGAAATGGTAAATTTGAAAATACGGTATCAGTTTTGGTCTACTACACATGAACTGAACAGATGAAATAATAAACACCATCTCATTCCTAAACTATACAATGGGGGATTTCTGATGAGACAGACGTGATGGTGGTCTCATTTTACAACTGCTAAAGTATCTGTAGGTTCTTTCAAAATTATGACACATAGTAACTCACTAGTAAAAATATCACAAGGAAATCAGTTCCATTCTACACTGCCTACTATTCCTACAGAGAAATACTAATTGATCACTGATATAAAAACTGGGATTGTGTAGATGCCATGGGTCACACTCAAATTAAGTTTGCTTTGGAGAAATAGGTTTTTCTTTTACTGAAGCAGGAACTACTTTACAGGAGTAATTTCTCAAGACTGAAAGTAACTGCCAACTTAACAGAGCAAATGGAAGCATTTTCTTTTAAACCTGAATGATAACTGCGAATTTTTTAAGAAGGCTTTATTAATTTCAAAACTGCTGTCATCAGTACAGGAGCATTCCTTTGGTTAAAAAGAAAAACTCATTTAAGTTGATGACAGCAGGGTGCTCAAAGGCAAATGCAGGTAAATTAAGCTTACCCACTTCCAGCTTGGGCAATACAGAATTTAGGCCCTTCTCCGTTCCTGGCTGATATTGCCTCTTGAAACTAGAAACAGCATTTCTATTCTTCTATCTCAATTTTAATGGTACACTTCTCTGACCTTTCAGAAAGTACCATGAATTCCCAGAAAATCTGTAGACGTTAGTGCTCTCTCCCAAGCAATATTCTCTTTTGCATGTCTACTTTACTGAGTTATTCCCAATAAGAGCAGCTATCTGGAGTGAAACTGTTGGTGCTGAAGACCCTGTGTTCATCCCATATATGTTTCAGCAGATTTTAATTTGAAGTAGCTCGAGCTGGACCCGTGGACTAAAAGGCCCTGAGCCATGCAAGGACATTTGAGGAGCTCCTTCCAGTTTAGTTGCTTTGTAACAAAATTCAGCACTTGCACCCCCAGACCGCCCTTCACCCTGAACAAGCACCGCATGTGCGGACAGCTGGGAGACTACAAAAATGTACTGCAGGCACATCCCCTGAGCTCTTGGGTGCCTCTCTTAGATGTCCCACCACTCGGCCGGGCAGACAGCGGTAAAAGAAAGAAAATCTAGCCAGGATGCTTCGGTCTGAGCTATCGGTGATACCCTGGTTTCCACTCTGCTATGCATTCTCTTAGCCGGCCCAATGAAGTACAAGGGAAAAGAGAAAATGAGCCAGCTCCATGGCTGTGTTTCGGGCAGCAGGTGTTTTCTCTCCTGGTTGTTCTGAGCAACAGTAAGTCCTCCTGGCTTCCAGGGCTCTTTAACGCTTTCTGCTTCTCTCCAAAACGGAGGGTGAGGATGTGAACTGTCCTGTCCGCTGCACCACATGGTCCCCAGTGTGGGACCTGGCATCTTCCAGTTGCTCTGTACTTCATAACGGTATTTGTGGAAAGGGAGGACTAAAGTAAGCATGTCTCTATCTAGAGAGGCGGTGAGGGCAAACATTAGTGAAGTCTTACTTTGTTTTCCCGAGTCTTGCTATCACAACTAGATTCTTTGATAAAGCAGTGCAGAGGTGTCAAACATGACAACGATGATTTACTGTTATCGCCCCTTTTGCAGTGATTAGCATATTTTCCTTTTGATTTTTGTCCTCCTGCCTTCGGCTTGGTCCCTCATTCCATTTAATTCTCCCTTCTCCCTCTTTTCTCCCCCTTCCTTGTTTTGTCTCCCTCAGGTTCTTTCATTGTCACATTGTGCTCCTTCAAATGCCGCACACATTTTGTCAATGGAGCCTCTGTAGTGGTTGGAAACGGAGAAGCCCCTGTACTGCTGCTTGCCAGGCAGCAGGGGACCAGGGTTTTCTTAGTTTCCAGCTGCTTTTGAAGCAGCACTGATTGGTTTCTCTCGCTGCTGCAGAAAAGGCTGGCACATGGGAGCAACAAATTCAGCATGTCCTTCTGGCCTGTTTTCAATAGATCCGCAAGTGCCAGAACAGAGATGGGGAGCAATTTGATGCTGTCTGCTCAGCCATCCCTCTCTATTTACTGACGCAACAGTCTCTCCCTTTGCCTAACCCTTTTTCCTTCACTTCTGTGATTTCTCTCTGCCGCATCTCTTTCCAGTCCACTAGTTCAGCTTAGCCAGAGTTTCTGCAGGACCTTAAAGACAACATTTTTCTCTTGTGCTACTTTTGCAGCAGTATTTAAGCTGAGCAAGCACAGTTCTGTCACTCAGTGAGGTGCTACTCAGCCATTAACACAGTGCAGTGGCTTAAAAGGTGCAAGTAAAAGGAATAAATGTCAGCTGCTTTTGTAATTGACATAAAGGACAAAACAAAAGTTTAGTATGTTGATCAAAGCAAGACAACCCTTTCAATAATCCTTTCAGAAGATTTCTATAACAATGAAAAGTAACACCATAAACAATGGGAACAAATATATTTAAATATTAAAAGCTTTGAATATTTTTTTCTCCCTCCTGAAGTTTTAAGCATCTCCAATATGCATGGGGAATCTCCCGTGTTATATGCTTAGGAAATACCACTGCAAAGACTTAGTCAATCAGGGAAATTCAATGGGCTAAAATACAGTGCTGTAAGTGGGTAGAGCAAGCAGCAAGAAGGGATGGAGGACAAAAGCAACAGAAGTCCACAATAACCGTATGTGTGCCCTAGGCCAGCTGCAAATCACTAAAATATTGCTTTCATAAAGCTACATAATTGTATTTTATGAATCCATTATTTCCTAATGGTCATTTATTTGGCCATTAGGCATTAGAAACTGGCAGATGTTACTGCAGAGGCAATTCAGAGAAAAGATTTGGAGGAAGATAGGTTAGTAGATTTGTAAATGAGTTCAAGGCAGATATGTTAAGAAAGCGTATATAAGTGGTTTGGGGGGTAAAAATCAGGCCAAGGCTCCATCAGGCAGTAAATCTAAAGTTAACAGCAGTTAATCCTGGACCAAAAATGTCACCGCCTCTTGATGCAATGTATTCAACTGGTACAGCTTAAGGTAATAGATTAAGTTTGTTCAAAAAGGCAAAAAACCTTGCCTCTGTGCAATTTGGGTTTGATCAAATATCACTTTTTCTCCCATAGTTGTCATTGAGGCAGCATAAAGAATAAAGCTGGCATAAACAGCCATTATGTGTATGCGTTACATGCTCTGGTTGATTCAACATACATTTCATTGTGCCTGACCTGCACCGAATTTGTATTGCCCAGAGATCTTGTAACTCGCAGAACTGGTCTCTATAAAAATATATCTACAGCCTCAGAAATAAAGGGTGATGTTGATGAAGCAAAGAGGCAATATAAAAAAAAAAACCCTGTTATTTGGCCTACATTTTCCCAAGAGCTCATCTCCCACTTAAGTACCTAAACAAAGAGTTTCCAGTGCAGCCCCTGGATGCTTGTGGTTTCAACATTAGACTCCTAAGCTGTATGCCTAAGTGGATACCCATTGGGCCAGACACTGTATAAATCCATTTCACCTAGGCAATTAAGAAAAAGAAACTGAACTCTTTTGTTCACACAATGACAGATTTTTAAGGATACAGTTTATCCATGGCACCATTTCTTTTAAGTATGCCACAATATGGTTGAGGAGGAGATAGTATTTCACCAACAAGAGCATGGTTTAGCAGGAACATGCCATAGAACGAGAGTACCAACACGGTTGTTCAATTGCTCGTTCAGTAAAAGCTTTATTTTTATCAGAAAACATTATTTTATGAGGCAGAATGTATCTATTCCTGTGTTTTACAATTGTTAGTAAACACAGGACTTGTAAAATATCTCCTGAAGTCCCTTCTTTATCTGCAGAACACCAGTCCTAAATTTACCCAGCAATATTTGAAGAATATGCCTGAACTGTGTCCAGAAGGATGACTGAGAAACCCAGCCTATTCCCAGTACTAACCTAGCCACTGGTTGCTAGAATAAACCTCCAACACAGGTTGGCGCAAGCAAGTGCCAAAAGGGATCATTTCCATGATGTAGCGCACCTGTCGATTGTGGACTAGACACACACAGGACAACACATCGCTTCTCTTGGACTACTGATGAGAATGACTTTTCAGTCCCTGCACATTTGGGGCAGATTTACATCAATTACCTACAGGTTAAAGGCTCTTTATCCTTTCATTTTATGACCAGTGTCCTGCCAGAGCCACTCTGCCAGCTTCCCATCTCCTGCCTTGCCCTCTCCAAAATTAGAGACATCAAGTTACTTACACTTCACATACGTTTTAATGTGTACCTAAACTGTACATTGACTACTCTTCTGCAGCTTTTTGCTTCAAACTCAGTTCCACAGCACTAGATTCTTAAAAAAAAAATAATAAATCCTTCTTTTAGTTCTGATCCTATGCTGAAAGGCTGCCTAACTGCAGTATGAACCTGTGCAGTTCAGCTCTGTGCCGAATGGCTCAGGGCAAGCGCTCTCCAAGTACAAATAGGTAACTGAGCCTGGTGATGTTTTGCAAAGGCTGCTCCGCGTGCCCCTGCGGGCTCCAGAACCAGCTCTGCAGCTCTGGCAGCTGGGGTGTCCTGGTGCCAGCAAGGCCGGGGAGGTGGAGTCTGGAAGGCATGTGGGTGCAGCTACCTGGAGGTCTCCTCTTCCATATTATGTTTCAGGCAAAGCATCCGAGAAGGCTGTCAAACGTTACATGGACTGAAGAGGCTTTATGCAAAAATGCCCAGAGTAGAGCTCAGTAAAAAGCAACTGAGGATAGGACCTAACAAGATTGGGTGTGCTTATGCCAAAATCACTGATTATCAGATGAAATGTCACGGATTATGTATGTGGTAGTGCTCTGACAGATGCTGTGGCTATATGAGGCAGGGAGTACAGCAGTCCTTTCAGCATTTTTGCTACTACAGCACCGTTTCAAGTTATTTGGCCATAAGCTTCACTTAAAAAATGTTCTGGGTCCACCTCCACCTGCCCTTTTTATAGCTTTCCAGGGCTGTTGCCCATTTCTATCACCCCATGCTGGCACTGCTGCCTGTTTTAACAGTGCTGATGCTGAGACCAAACTAATAAACTCAGCTGAATATTGCTGAGTTTGTCCCGAGCAATACAGATGTCTCTGCGCTGAGCTCCATTGCTTCCCTGCTGCCATTTTGACGCAGCGCTGAAACCCTGGGCTCAGCCCTGCTGCAAGCTAGCCCAGATCAAAAAGAAAAGTTGTGCTTTGCCACTATGCCAGGAGACTCACCTCCAGTTCTAGGCACCAAAGGCATCAGGTCTGTGTGCGTATGTTCAGCCAAGGGTGCGGGACAGCACTGAGACAAAGGTTTGCAACACCCTGCAGTAACACCTGATGGGTCACACTGGTGGTGTTGAAGCAGCCGTATTTAGCAGAAGAAATTAATTACTCACTAGTTGTTGTTCAGGCCAAAGAGATGCTAAAACTGCTCATTCAGTTTCAACATCACAGTGACACAGTTGTACTTGTCCTGTTTCCAGGAACTGCTCAGTTTACGTCAGTCAGGGCTCTCTACACCTCACTCCAGCACATGGCATGAGCACTGTAAAAAGAAATATGTACAGACAAGCTGGGGTAAGTGGCAGAGATCATCTTGCTGCTGTTACAGAATAATATATCCAAGTGTTTAACATTTATCATTAAATGTTTTCCCATTTAACTATCTTCTACTGAGGACTCTGTAAATAGGAAAAGGGGAAACATAGAGACCCAGGCACCCTTTTAGCGATGCTACGTCAATTACAATGATCGCTAGGTTTGGGCTTATTGCTGACAGTTTTTCTTCCCTTCAATTTGTGTTACGGCCCAAAATCACAAAGCTGTGATCCCCAAGAACCTCCTTTGTAATGCATATCAACTTTCGTTGTGCCCCTTTGTTCCCAATGTGACGGAGCATTGTGGTGCCTGTGTCCAGGGAGCAGGTTCGCTTTATTGTTCTTGTAAATATGTACTGCTGGGCACAGCTCGGTGGAAGGCATTGAGTTTGTGCATGACTGACGCCGACCCGGACAACTGCTCTGACCCCCAGCAGATGGTGGTGCAGGGACTGCAATGATCTGGAAGTAATAGCATGTGCCATTTCTTTTTGTTTGGAACAGACAGCCAGACCCTGCGTTTGCCTCCCCTGCGCAGCAACAGCTGTATATACAGTACAAACTGGCGAAACCCTAACTGTCACTTCACTCTTCCTCCTCTGCCATTAATCAGAAAACCCTGGGTGCTGAGACTTCATTGAGATTAAATACTGTATGAACACCACATGGCTCTTTCCAACGTTAATAAAATTGTGTGCATTGGGGCATAGATCAGTTGGTTTCCTAGAAAAAAGTGAGTAATAGTTAGATATCCACCACCCCTGATATTAGAGTCAGTAGTGGTAGATTTGCTGTTTTTTTAACCTCTACCCAGAAAAAGCCGGAGTACAGGAGTCAACATTACCAGAATATTTTAACTTTTAGACTACAAATAGCCTTTACTGTGGCTTTAATAAGTTTTCATTGTCATTTGTATTTGTTTTTATCAGGGACCAAAATAAGTGTTTGTTTTGAAAGGAAGGTATAAAATGGGCGAAAGTCCACAAGCGATGTTTTTTTTTCTGTGGCCATGGGAGATTTATTGCTTCAGAATGATAGTGGAACAGTTGGTATTTGTTTTTGTAAGTGAGAGGCCAGAATTTTTATAATGCATTGTATATGGGGCATCTCATCAGAGGTCAAAAATGACAAATAATAGTGTGTTGGAGTTAATAATCATCCACTGTATGTTTGGCCTGTGTTACCAATGGCCATAAAATCGTCCTGACGGTCCAGAAGGGAACTTCCTTGGGATGGATGGAATAACTGCTCCCTGCCCCTCCTCTCCCTGCCCCAGCCTAGACGGCTATCAAAGAAAGGGGCTGAAAGCCAGCTGCGCTCTAAACATTGTATTTCTGGCTGCTATAATGCTTCTGCGAGGCTTTCAGCAGGCAGGTCAAAGAAAGGCAGACTTGCAACGCTCGGACTGAGGAACAAAGGTAGGGCAGGAGTACTAGCAAGGAAATGCATTTCTTTTTCCACAAAACTTCTTTACACTTTTTCCCCACTCTATACCAGTGCAAACACCTCTTGAGGATTTCGCACAAAAGACCCTCAACCTGTAAGTCCACGTCCAAACTGTCAGACCATTTCTCTGAGAGAGCGGACACCTTTACATAGTTTAAATCAGAGCAATCTCCCTCTTTCTGTGCAGGGGAAACCTGTCCTGGCTTTGTCTCTCTTGAACTCTACATATTAATGAAATATTCCCAGGGGGACCTGAGGTCTCCCAGGTCTCAGCATCATGACATTGCTATCAGGTTACAGTCAGCCTCTGCTGCTGGGCCGTTGGCTCAGATACATATTTCTCATTATCTTTCATTTAGAAGTTTCATCCTAGACTTGAGAGATGACCTCATAAAGTTTGCTGAGACCAGCTTCAGTTTTGACAAGCCCCCATCTTCCGAAGAAAAAACAATGTCAGAAAATCCCTGTTCACCTCCAGTGTGAAGCCACCTTGTGTTCATCACCCATCAGGGTTGGGTCAAGGGAAAATGTTTTAATTTCTCTTTATATGACTTTTAATGAAAATTATTGTTCAGTCTGAATTCCTTCCAGACTTTCCTGATCTTGTTTCTAGTTACACTACCTCAAATGACAAACACTTAAACAGAAGTAGCTTTACTTTCTTGACTAATCCTATTAGCTTTAATGAGCCTAATCACACGAGTAAAATTATGCATATGCTTAGCTCTTGGCAAGGTCAGTGCTAGTAATGAGCAGAAAAACAAACTGATGGATAATGAATCCATAAGTAATAAGAATGGCTGGATATCTGGATTTCTAGAAAAAAGATACAGCTGTCTGGAACACTAAAAATGAAATATCACTTGTTAAGATTAAAGAATAGAGAGTGAAATCTGAACCAAGACTGACAATAAATAAAATTATACAGAAATTCTTCAATTAATTAGCATCCATGACATGTCATCAGTTACCTTCATAACAGCTATGAGCTCATTACCTTAGTTATGACTTATCTGTTCATCCTTTCATTTATACAAAGCTCATCAATATGATATCCAAGCACTAATGAACTTTAGCATTAAAAGGTCATGTGTAATCCCCTAAAAGACAAAAAATTCAAAAGGTTATTTTATTCACAAGTGTCAACCACCCTGGATCTGAGCAATGAAATATTTGCAGGCAATTTTTATGGAATTTATTTTCATTAATTACTGCCAGAAATAATCTTTCTTTTTTCAGGAGCAGGATTATGTAAAATGGGCTACAGAACAGCAGAGGTTCAAAATGAGAGTGGTATGAAAGTTAGACTAAGTCCACAACAATTAGAATTTGTGCAACTGTTCTTGGCAAAAGAAATAATCCAAATAGATATCAACATGGCAGTATTACAAGATAATTATTTTTTAGGATTACGTGTTCTTTGACTATGCCTTTAGCCTACTTTAAAAAATCTTCTGTTGTAGGAGTGTATAACTTCCTCAATGTTTTAAATAAAGAAACAGCTACAAACCAAGTCTTATCGTCATAGCCTGAGGCCACGGACAGCCTCTGTAACCCACTAAACACACAAAATTAGTTTAACTTCTTCATACAGGACCAGCACAAGCCTTAACTGTCACTAAATTCTCCAAATACTGTTTATGTGGTATCTAGCTTTATACTCATTGTGAAGCAATTAATTTCCTAATTCCTCTCTCTAGACATAAGTAGGAAATTCCGGCATGAACATATTTGTATGTAGAATTACAATTTAAGGATTTCTGCCTACATTTCCTCCCATTTGACACAGCACGTGTTATGACTGGGACCTAGAGTTTCCTAGCGCATAGTAAAATGGGCTGGTTTATAACGTCAGATAGGTTTTTAGCGGTAGTTTTATCAAGGGGTTATGTGCAGTTTGTGGTTTTCTTTTACAGTAGGCTGCTGAGCTCTTTTTGTGTCCCTTGTTATAGTTAGTCTGAAAGTCCCTTAAGCACTATATCCAGCAGAAAAATGTGTATAATCAATAGTGTGGGTTTCTCTCATGTTTGTTGAACCAAATGAGTTTTCATTCTTTGGAGGCTTTTCCAAAAAAACATTTTACTCTCAGGTAAAGGCGAAGCATGTCAGCATACATTTTCTCAAAGAGCCTCATGAATGGGAGAGCAGACTAGCTGAAAAAATGAGCTCTAACTCAGTCACTGAATTACAGGCTTGGGTGTGAGCACGTCTCTGGCAGTGTAGATGGTAAACTAATATAGATCATCAAAATAACAGAACTGCGACAGCACCTCCGGTTAAATAGTTTTTCTGCACAAAAATATCTGTTTTCACAGTGGTTCAGAACTGTAGCATTGTAAATTCAATTTGTATTTATATATGAATAAAATTGATAAAACATCTGGAGCCATATCATAATCTTTAAATCTTCCTTTTGCTTTGTTAATTATTTATGATAATTCACAGCCTAACTGACTAGTTCAAACTTTCCTGTGCTCTTGATTTCAGTGGGATGCAACTAATTTCCTTTGGTGTACCCTGCTCAAAGTCAGTCCTACAGGGAGCAGACAGACTGTATCTTCTCTAGCACGTTTTGGAAGCGTGGACATTTTTACACAGTTTATCCTGCTGTACGCCTTGTCAGTAATGACTTTGTAATCCTGTGTACTGCTGTTTAACCTTAGAACTGGTTTGGTGGGTACGCACGCTAACCGTGGCAGGAGGTCAGGGTGGTGTGGGAGCCAGGCTCCCGGCAGCACCAAGGCGGGGCCCAGCAAACCTCTGCTGTGCCAGCACCCGTGGTTGTGAACGCTGGGGTGCAGGGGCTGGAGGTACCTGGTGGGTGGTGGGCAGGCTCTGCCAACCTCCAGGGCATTTTACTCTCCAGTCGATTCACAGGTTCACCAAAGTCTGGTGGTACCTGCAAGGCCACCCTGAGGATGGGCAGGCTGATGGCATGTGTGGAGAGCAGGGCTAAGTGAATAACCCCATGCCAGGCTTAACTGGTGGACAGGCATCATGTGTACGAGTGGAGATGGGCTGTGTAAGAGAGGTTCAGAGACGGGCTCTTTGAAGGGTCCAGTAAAACTAAGGAGAAGGGAGATACAGGATAGTTTACACACAAACAAAAAATAAACTTCACAAAGATATTTTTCTGGGGTAGGGTGAGGGGCAAAATTGCAAAGTGTCTTAACAGCGTGTTCTAGAAAAGTATTTAAAAATAAGAGGTTACAGAAGTCAGTCATCAAGCTGTTCACACTGTTAACCTACATAACCACGATGTTATTGCTGTTAACCTCATCTTCCCTCCCCCTCTTCCTTCCTATTGTTTGCTATACTCACTGCTGGCATTTTTTTGCCTTTACATTATAAAAACGCTCTGCGAAGGGACTGTACTTGTTTGCAAGGCAATACCAGAGTGACGCCCAACCTGACCATAGCTTTTGGGAACTATCATACTAAGGCATACTTATACCTCAACCAGCAGTAAGATGCAGATTCAGATTTTTCTTTGCACTAACATCCTCTCTGAGGTTATGACACACAAGTGAAAACTATTTAATAACCTCCTGCTGCAGATTGCTAACTAGCCTATCCTTTCTCCCTATCATCCTCAAGACAACATTGCAAATCCTCTGAGCTATGTTGAACAACAGCTTCCATTTCAAACAGCAGAGGCAGTTCTGACATCGAGCTGTCCAGCGACCAGCTTAAGCGATAACTTTTGTTGGCACGTACACTGAAGTTCAGATGTAAGATACGTTCTGTGGGCAACTGCCTGTTTATTTTCTTTCCTAGATACGCGGTTAAACCACATTGTACATCCTGTGCTTATAAAATTCCAGCAGGGTTGTATCACAGTACCTACTACTAGAATGGGTGATTTACACCACCAGATACAAACTACAACATCTCAAGATAAATGTGCTGCTTATAATGAAGATTCAGGTAACTGTGTGTTTCTACTACCTACAATGCTTTTCAAGGTCACTGGATTTTTAAAATAGCTAGGATTTTACAAGACACACTAGGAGTTATTTTTGTGTAAGACAGACTCAACTGAGAAGAGGGTTCTTGTCCCCTTGCATGTCTCTTACATGCTTGTGCTAAGCACATAAGAGACACAGGGCGCTTTACACAAACAGGTGCAGGTCTGTTGTCTTCTCATCTTTCTCCAAGCCAGTGAGGCAGGAGGCAGTTGCCAAACAAGAAGCCAGCCAGCATGTTAGCTAGTGCTGTGCCCAAAGGAATGAGCTTAGGGGAAGCCCAGAGCCAAGGCTGAGCTGGAGAAAGTTTGGTCGAACAAGCTGTTGAAATCGTCAGCCTGGTTGTCACAGCTTGCATGCAGTGCTCCCTGCTCCTGTCTGCCCTTCTGCTCCATAGCCAGGCTGCTTGAGCACCGCTGGCCAGCAGTTCCTTCAGTACCACCGGCGAGACAAAACCCTGGGCCAAAAGTTCTCCTCCTCGTCCACATAGAGGGCCTGATCCCTAATGACTCTGTGGGCTCCTGCTAGGCTCCCTGCCTTTTCTCCTCTTTCCACTCGAAGTAAGATCTTGAGAGGATGAGGGAACCATATGAATTCCCAAATGAAGCTGCTGGCATCCACTTAGGACAGATGCCCAGACCTGGCTCTGTCCACATCTGCACGTGCCTGAGAACCCAAAGAAGTCGGAGGTGGTCCTGTCCCCCAGTTTACAAATGAGAGTAAACTGGATTTCCTTCTTTAACAGCCTTCTGTTTTCGAAGGCGGCTAATGATTCTGAGCACCCAGCTGGAGTCACCCAGCAGAGCATCTGCTTGGAAGAGGAGTGAAGCCCAACACTTGTTGACATCATGTCCTTCAAAGGCACCTCCAAGCTGTTGCTTCTCCAAATTGTCTCTGAGGCATTGAGCCCGATTCAAAACCCTTCCACCAACCTCAGCAGGGCTTAATTCAAAAAAGTCAAACTATCAGTTTGTATAGCAAACACAAAATTTTAAATGTTGCAAACCTTGTATTTAGATTTATTTTTCTGCCTTAGCTCTGGAAGCATTTACGTTCATTACAGACCAGAAAGCGGGGCCTAGTTCCCCGAGGTACTAGGGGATGCTTTCAGCTTCCAATAAAGTCAACAGGAATTGCTCACACTCTACTACGTGGAATACAAACTTTTAGCAGCAAGAAAAAAAATCAATGCATGAACAATCTTAAAAAACTCTCTGTGGTTTTATTATCTTTGCTTCCACCAGCTACTTACATAATCTCAGGCTATTGTTTTTGATTTGAATAGTATTCCTGGCCTTTTGAACTACAGATTGTTTATAATCAAAAAGCAAAAAAAATTCAATGGTTATTTGTTTTATAATGTACCTCTGTCAGTGATGGAAAGGACTACAATAGCTTCTGTAATTATTAATTCTTTGAAATAATAAACCTGTTTCAGTATCTAATTAATCTGGTTATTAATCAACATGCCTTCTTTGTAAAATATTAAGAGTCTAGACACTGCAGATTATTGTGTGCTATATTTTTAGATTTTCCAGTTTGATTCAGAACACTCTAAAAGAGGGGCCCCAGAAAATGACCATCTAGAGACTGTCCATGGCAAATATCCAGAAACCATTTTTAATGGAATGGAGCTAGCACGAGCTGAGATCATTCTTTAGCCTGGGTGAAGGAAAAAAAGAAAAAACAACAACAAAAAGAGAGATGTTTTTAGGCAGAGATTTCCGAAGGGATTATGAGTTGCTCTTCGCAAACAATACAGAGGATTTCCAGTATGCATTGTGCTTTTGCCGAGAACTGCGCCTACAAGGGAGCCAAGCAAAGTCCTTTCATACCTAATGAGGAGGGGGAAATCACGATGGGGAAAGTCCCTTAATGATAGCAAACAATAGCTGTTTGTACAGTGAGTAGAATTACAGCAAACTTTGTTGCCAAGCAATCTCTTAAAACATCATTTTACTCATCTGAGACATTATTCATTGAATTAGTATTAGCAGCGGAGAGCGTATGTGGGAGCGAAACCCAAAATCATATTCACGGGATTACTGAAATATTATCTTCTTCCCTAATTTGGGAGACAGCAGAGGTATAGAGGTGAAGTAGTAAAAATGATGTGGGTTTTTGAATCTCAGTGGATCTTTAAATCAATGTTGCATTTGTGCTTGAAGTTAGATTGATGTGTACTAAAGACACAGAGAAGCTGAACAGACACGACAGAGCCCTGATGTAAAAGGATTAATTTTCAAACATCATCTTCTTATGGATGATCAGACCCTCGCTTTGAAACAGTAATGTTGTTAAACGAATCCAAAATTGGGGTCTTCTTTTTTGGCTATGTCAAAACATTGGAGCACATCCAGGTAATTTCGTTTGGCAGATACCTTCTGTTCCCATGCCTATATTCAGCAGTCTGTTTGAGATGTCACCACAAGATTCGCTTTATTGGTTGGAGTCTTAGCAGACTCAACAATTTTTGTTTGCTAAACAAATGCATCTTACCATTTTGGTTGCAGATGACAACAACATTATGGGAACAGGCCTTTCATTTAAACTTGATTTTTAAAAAAAGTGATGTAACACTTCTATGTCAGAAATCTAGTAGATCTTTCTAATAGCTGTGTCTCTAGATCCCAGCCTCTTACTATTAGTGTTTAGTCACTATTTGGAAAAGAATTTCTTTTCCATTTCCCACTGGTTTCCAAGCTCTGTGCGAATTAATTTTAAACTCCGTAAACAGGAATGAAAAAGCATTCAGTCCGTACTGACTGACAGAGCCATCAAAAGCAATGATACCGGTTACCTCCAGTCAGTGGGTTTTGACTTTCACAGCTCTGGTAGAAAACCCAAGCCGCTCAAGTTATCAACATGGGTTTGGTTTTGTGCGATTTAAGTGATTCAGACAGAGCAGGCATGCCACTCATTGACAAAACTTCCACAAAAGCTGCGGTTTGAACTTCTCAGCGAACACTCATTTTATACTGGGTGAAAGAACTTCTCCGTCTTCCTACTAAACCCCAATGCCCACCCCGCTCCCCCCGCCCCTGAATGAAGGCCCCGTGTGCCTGCTGTCAGGGCCCGCGGCGGGCTGCAGACCCCGCGGG
>NW_009632557.1:0-1891 GCF_000690535.1 Cariama cristata
AGTTCCCAGGGTCCTCCTTTCTACCTTTTGAGAGAATCTGTTTCCTGACGCAAGAGTTTCCCAGTGGGGTGATGCTCTGCCCATTAGAATAACATGGATTATTTCCCAAAGGCTTACGAATGGGCATACCATAGGATAGAAAATGATCCTCCAGGACCCATGGAATAACCTCATCATAGAGAACATTCTCCCTTTGTTTTGATGGGTTGTCTGTTGTGCACTGGAAATAGTTCTCCTGCCTAGGTGGATTTTTAGGGACATATTTGGGATTTTCATACTGTTTGGCTGGGCTAAGCTCAGGATCTGAGGAGAACTGCCTGGACACCCACACTGTTTGCCCAGAGAAGGAGTCAGGTCCAACTGAACTGATTGGGTCATTTTCACAAAAGAGTCCTGACTCTGACTTGAATCGGGAGCATAGGAGGGTTTTCTGCAAAGCCCTCTTGGACTCAGAAGAGGAACACTGTCCTATGCATTACCTCTTGGATAAAGTGCATTTTCTCTCCGGATATAAGGATCTCTCCCTGGATGGTGACTAGATGAGAGCCTCAATAAATGCAGTAGGTTTTCCTGTCATGGTGCCTGCCCCATTATGAAACACATGGTGTTCTGCTGGTTGCCCCATGCTGCACATCCTGGAGAATGAAGGTATTGCCTTTCAGAGTACAAAGGGCTAGTGTGTGGGTTCTCGCAGTTATACAGACGAGTTTCTGCCTCAGATGGATGGCTCCTGGTATTTAGCAATGACCCTTCACGGCTTGGCAGGCAGGCTGCTGACATCCTGGAATCAGGATATCCACCAACATTTTCCCTTGGGAGGTGTACCATTTCCTTTTGCTCTCTGGGTTTCAAATGAGGGCCTGGTGAACTGTTTCTGAGAGGGAAGCTGCTTTGCTTGTGGCCAGCATTATTGTCTCTGTAGGACAGCGTGCTTCCCTAGTGGCCATCAGGAAAAGATTTTCTGTCATGCTGGCCTGGTGGTTTCTCCTCTGCCTGCTGAAATCTCCGTTCCCATCCAAGTAGGCTGCACCTGCTCCCTTGGGACTGGGGGATGCTGCTTCCATTCTGGAAGGTTCTTACTGGTCGGGATGGAAGGAGGGAACTTCTTCTATACCCTCCAGCTTTATGATATGCTGAGCTTTGTGGGTGCCTTAACAGGTTATTCAGAGGTGCTTTCCCATGTGCTTTCTTGATTGCTGTCCCAGTGTGCCACAAGATGAGCTGATGGGGAAGAAGACCGGCTTGGTTGAACAGAGAGCTTTGGCTGGAACTCAGGAATAAGAAGAGAGTTCACCAGCTTTGGAAGAAGGGACAGGTAACCCACGAAGAGTACAAAGATGTTGTCAGGGCATGCAGAGAGAAAATTAGAAAGGCAAAAGCCCAGCTTGAACTCACTCTGGCCACAGTCATAAGAGACAACAAAAAATGTTTTTACAAATATATTAACAACAAAAGGAGGACCAAAGAGACAGATGAAGAGGGGAACATTGCCAGCAAGGATGAGGAAAAGGCGGAGGTACTTAATGCCTTCTTTGCCTCAGTCTTTAATAGTCAGACCAGTTATCTTTAGGGCAGCCAGTCCTCCGAGCTGGATGACAGAGGTGGGGAACAGAATAATCCCCCCATTATCCAGGAGGAAGCAGTTAGCGATCTGCTGCTCCACCTAGACATGAACAAGTCTATGGGGCCGGATGGGATTCACTTGAGGATACTGAAGGAGCTGGCAGGTGTGAGTGCCAAAAAAAAAAAATAGGCCTTGTTTAACCAGGGAGTTCCCAAACGACTGGAGGCTAGCCAATGTGACGCCCATCTACAAGAACGGCTGGAAGGAGGATCCGGGGAGCTACAGGACTGTCAGCCTCACCTCGGTACTGGGGAAGGTTATTGAGCA
>NW_009632558.1:0-924 GCF_000690535.1 Cariama cristata
CCAAAACCTTGCCATGCAAATCTAATACATTACTCCAATCATAATTTCAATTGAGCATTTTTTAAATTATTATATTTGTTTTCTGGTGCTTTAGAGTAGGAAAGCTACCTTAGGAGATGATTGATAATGTATGGGAGGGAAGAGAAACAATTTAAAAATGAAACTTCTCAGGAATTAAACATTAAAGCAACTCCCAACAAGAAAAATAGAGCTCTGCTCAGCAGTAAACACCAGCATTTTGAGAGAGCTCAAGGACATAAGAGGTGTTTGAGAGCATCCCTCCAAAAAAAATCCCACCTGTGTTCAAACATTTATTTTGGCTCTGAATTAAAATATAAACATATGGCCCAAATTTAGCCAAGCACAGCTGTGCTACTGCTGGAATTGTACTAGTTAGATAGTCTTTTGGTCAGTGTCCTGTGCTGTCCTTTCTAACATGCTTGCTGCCCTTCTTAACAGATCCAGGGGGGAGGCACTGGTAGCACCCCCACATTCCCTGAGGTTCTCTGCATCCCCGCCTGCACCTGTCTCGGTTGCAGTGTTGGCCCAGCCCAGCCGCTCTGCATTTTATGAACCTTCTCATTCCTCTCTCATCAGACTGCTCCCAGGACAGGAGGGGAAAGAACAGCCCATAGCAGTGGACAGCCTCAGGGTATGAAAAAACTTTGCACCTTGAGAAACCCATGCCAAAGGACCATTATCAGTCATGGCATTACAGTTATTAACATTATTACCATGAGTTACAGCTGCGGCCAGAATGAACTGATGCAGAGCAGTGTGCCGAGCTGCCTTACAGGCACTGTAAAGACACTCCAGCATTTCTCACACCGGCATTGCAGGAGGGGTAGCTCCCCACTGGGACTCCTAAATTCTGTTTCATCCACTGGACAATAGTGGATCATTATGCACCACACATTTGCAGGA
>NW_009632558.1:955-3848 GCF_000690535.1 Cariama cristata
CCCACACGCGTACAAGCCCAAGGTAAAAGAGCTGTGAGCAGTACTTGGTGCTCCTGTCCCTTGTGGCTCCTGGGCTGCAGAAATCTGCTCCTCGAGTTTTATTCAGACAGTTTTACACTCCTTTATGCAGTTGCAACACTTTATTACAGAAACATTCCTAATGAAAGCTGATACTAATAGCTCCCTCTCTGGTAGGAAAATTATTTTTTTTACCAGTTTTGTAGCTCTTTAAATAAACACTGCCTCATACTTTTCCATCCCATGTATTTCTTAACTGTTAATTACACCGAACTTCTCTTGACCTCTTGCTTAGAAAGAGTGGAAACAAACAGGTTGCTTAACTTAGTATGACCTGCTTGTCGCAGCAGTGCTAACAACTTTGCAGTCACAGCGCAACCCTTCCTGCTGCTTTCCCATGATTTAGTGCTTTATGTCTGGACTAAGAAGTACTGTATCATAAGTTTCATAGCAAATGCAGCTTCTATGTTCTGCAACTGCAGGGGGAATGCATGAAGCTGTTTCAGCTTCAAATCTCAGGGCCAAATTAAAACACGGGAAAAGTTTCTTGTGGAGTTAAGCCAGCCCAAGCAGGGGGTGCAAAAATGGGCAGCAGGTATCATTGTGAGCCTTTGAGGAGCTTTGGATGAAACATCATATGGCAACACTGAGTTGGGAAGAGATGGTCTTTGTATCATATCATAGTGAGCTATCCCTCATTTAAACATGAATGTAAATCAGTTCTTAAAACCCGAAATATTTTTTATCTTCTAGAAACCAGAAACTTCTTACTGAAGCCTACAGCAGAGATATTTTTCTTGACTGCTAGTGTCCCTCTGTAAGATCTACTTCTTCTACTTCAACTACTTTCACCTAAAGCTCCTCTTGGAAATGGCCAGTCAGAGAGTTTCAGTCAAACCCATGGATACTAATTTATGAATGTCCCTGATACTAGAATGTGATGTTAACAGTAAGAAGTACTTGCCAAAGACTAATTTCCCTGGATGCAGTCTTGAGGAACATTTACAAAAACCTGAGAGAAGCTGGTCCATGGCCATCAGGTGGAACATAGGCTCAGAGCTGCGCATTCTTCGAGAAGGTGCTCCAGCACCCGCAGACAAATAAAGGTTGTTTACCCTGTCTTACACTGGGATCTCTGATCTCCCTTCCTTTAGACAACCAGGCTAAGAATAAATGTGGTAGGTTTTGCAGAAGTAGACAGGGTAGAATAACAGCAATAAGGAGCACCAACAATCCGTATTCAACCAGGCTTTACTACGAGGAAAGGTAGAGCAAGAATCGGAATTACTATAGCTGTGTTTTCCTTCCAGTTCTGTTAGTGACTCAGGGCATGAATTTTATCCTGACCTCCTCTTACTCTATCTTCCAGGCCACCTATGATAAACTTGTACCCAACAGAGGAGCTACAGAACTCAGTCCTTTAGCATTAGTCAAGCCCTCAGGGTTAACCAGCTGGAAGATGTGGGAATCAATATTGTAGTCTTTTTATAAGAATTCCCCTGATGTGCCCAGAGAAAGATGGGGAATTTCTGTGGGTGTCCATCATTTCTCACAAGTCAGGCCATTTACATTTAGGTGTTTAAATGCAGAGTTAGCAGACCAGTTTCAGCCACCTGGCTTTGAACCCTTTAACCAACAGGATTTTAAAGGAAGTGCTGAGCACACCTGCACAACAGCAGGCAATTAGAGGTTGTATAATATCAGCACATAGTCAAATTGATGGGACTGGAAAGACAAAGCACGATATCCTCCTAAAAGAAGGGATAAACGTGTAAAGCAAGTAACATGTATGTGGTGGGATGTCTTTGCTGCCACTGGGCTCTCTGAATGACTGGGATCCAGTGGCAAAATAGCCTAAGTGTTTTGACAAGTGTTATGTCCAGAGGCTTCTTTCCCTCTTGACTGCACACCCAACGGCTGTTTGCCACTTCTGTTATATAAGGCAGTTCTTGCTGGCCATCACCACCTTTCTTTCCCTGACTAAAACGCACTCAGACTCTTTCCATGCAGCTATGCAATGTGCAGCTTGCTGCTAATTTGAAGGGCATCCCTCCTCCTCCTCCTCCCCTGATGATCCAGGAATACAGCAGTGAAGTGCCTTAATGGTAGCATCAAATAGACTCATGCCATACATTTTTAATTCCTAAAATGGGCCTGGTTAGAGTTTCAGGGTTCTGAAAATAAGTGTGAAATGTTGCTAAAATGGATGAAAACGTCTTACCTAAAAATAAACTATTGTTCAATTCATGCTGCGTCACACCATTCAATTACTGATACTTTTTCTGGCACGTAATATGGCTTTCTTACCACAGTATCCAAAGACTTGGTAATCATTAAGGATTTTTGGCCTTGTAGCACCCCAGAGATGTAGTAATGTAAAATATAAAGACTTGAGCCATTGATGGTTGAAGAAAATGTGCATGAACAGTGCAAGTTTTTAACATAGGCACTGAGATCATGTACAGTCTTAAGGAGATTATGAACTGCCACCACACTAGAGGTCCTTATTGTTAGAAATGTTTATCACAGAATCACAGAATGGATGAGGTTGGAAGAGCCCTCTGGGATCATCGAGTCCAACCTCTTCCCTAACACCACCATGTCAACCAGACCGTGGCACTAAGTGCCATGTCCAGTCTTTTCTTGAAGACCTCCAGGGATGGTGACTCACCACCTCCCTTTGCAGCCCATTCGAATGCCTAACAACCCTTCCTGTGAAGAAATGCCTCCTAATGTCTAACCTGAACCTCCCCTGGCACAGCTTGAGACTATGCCCTCTTGTCCTGTCACTCTTTGCCTGGGAAAAGAGGCTGACCCCCACCTCTTTGCAACCTCCTTTCAGCTCATTGTAGAGAGCGATCTCCCTTCAACCTCC
>NW_009632559.1:0-7738 GCF_000690535.1 Cariama cristata
AGCTCGATGTCCAAGTGGAGACTGGTGATCAGAAAACAGAACAAGATTAATTTCTCATTTAAGTTGCAGGATTTCTCATAGGAATTTTCTATGCCACATTATACTATGGAATTAACAATTATTGTTATGTTTGGTTTTGTAGTGTATTACAGCCACCTACAACAAACACAGTCCAAAAATGTTCAGTTAGTGCTAGTAGGGGTACTCAGCTGCTGGAGTACAAATACAGATGCCCAGATGGGAAATCAGGGGAACATCCTGCTGGAGGGTTAGCACTCTAACTGGACTTTGTGCCTCTGTATCATCTGCAGGCACTCACCTTCTTCATGAGAGGCACATGTGCAGAAGCTCACTTTACTTCTGTCATGCTAGAAAGAGTCTGGGAAAAGATGCTATTTTAGGTCTTTAAGAATCTAGGTGGTGGCCAATACTGGCACAGGTAAATCAAGAGATTTTCTCATGCAGTTCCTTTGCCTGGAAACAAGATCACCAACATTAGTGCCTTTCCTGAAGCATGTTTAGCTATCCTTGTTCTAGAGGTCTCCTGTGGTTCAAAGCTAATGCATCCATCATGTTGAGGAATTCCTTTCTGCTTTGAACAGAAATGGTTAAAATAAAACATGCAATGTTCTAGTGTGCTAATTGCTTCACCAACTGCCCTCCCACACAAAAACAAGTACAGGAAACCACTGAATGAAACTGACAAGAATTATCTTATTGTCTCAGCAGTTGCATGTCTGATTGTTCACCAATACTTTTCTCAGGGCTTTAGGAGATAACTTGTATATATTGACTTGAGACCAAACACATGTATGCAGAAAGCATTTCAACTGATACTGCTTCTGGTGCAAGACAATTTAAAAATTATTGTTCTATTTGCTGTTGTTGCAGCTTCAGGGACATTTCAAAAAGGCATAGGACTCTTTAAAGGTTGTATTGTACTTTTCTTTCTAGCAATTTGAGAAATGAAATCCTAAGTTACAGGAGTAGCTTTTGTTGATGCAGTATTTATAGTGAAAAATGATTATACTTACTGCCTGTTTAAAAACTTCTGACTGAATACCTCAACCAAAGTTACAAACAGCAATGCCTATCTTGAAGACTTTCACATTTTTTAGCAAGCATCTGTTGTGAAAATTAGACTGGAGAACTCCTATTTTGGGAAATTATATTTCTCCCTTTTTATTAGATAGTACTGGAGTCAAGAACCTGTGTGAAATAATTATTTTCTGGCACAAAAAGCTAAGAAAAATACAAAATAATTATTCTGACGTTTTCAAATACCAAAAAGAAAAAATAAATCTTCATGATCTGATCAAGAGTTTTTGTTACTCATTCATATTTTACCATAAATAACTTCATTCTTTTTAGCCATTGCTGTTGGTCTTTGTGAAATCTTTTCTAGAAACATAGTACTTAAAGAATTGATCAGTATTATAAACCACATATCTATATTTGTTTAAGAACATTTTCTTTAAGAGGATTGGGTTGAAATACAAGCAACCTTGGAACACATTGATTAAGACCAGTGTCTGTAGCAGCTGGCTAACACCCTAATAATGAAACACAGATCCTTCTCCCTGCCTCATAACATTTTTCTTCTACTACTTGCTAATTCACCTCATTAGAGTTATAAACTCAGATTCAGAGTTCTCCTCAAAGAATTCTCCACATCAGAATCCTGCACTTAGTAGCAGTGTAAGACAGCCTGGCATTGCCTATTGCAACCATGTTCAGAGATTCCAAAATCTTTACCAACCTAGTCTGCCTACTAATTTAATAAAAATGAACTTACTGATCTAAATCACTGCAAGACTTATCATGCTGTTTGCTGATATCTAATATACAGATATTTGCAAGCAGTCAATACCTTTGGTGCTAGGTACAATGTCAGTTCTCACAACTACTTTCCAAGCTAAGCAGAGATCAGCACATCTGTTTTCAATGCACAGTACCTATGTTTCCTTCAATGTGGAGTAACTACCAAATCTTTTCTTATACTTAGAAAGTTTGCTGCAGCATACAGCTAAGATATTTGAACAACCATCTATATGCACAGTCCCTCTAGAGCTTTGAGACTCTCTTACGAGAACTACCAGTAAACTACAGGAAGCATCCTCAGAGTCAGCTGTGTAGGATCTGCGTGGAATGATTGTCATGATAATCTTTCAGTCTTTGTAGTTTTACAAAGCATTCCTTGTATTAAAGTTACTTATCACAAACTATTATTAAACTGACAAGCCATTAAAATGTAACAATTAAATAACCTCACACTTTTAAATATTATCTTTACTTCTGATTCACTCCTGTAAATGAACAGCATGACAAATTGCACTGCAGTGACCTGACACAAAATATGTAGGAATCTCTGGGGTGTATTTCCATTAACTATCAAAGGTGTTGGACTCAATTCTTAGATTCACTGTAACTTACATTAAATGTACATTGCTTGAACTTAAAATGTTTGATCTTGCTAATGCAAACAGCATTTTGTAAGAGAAAATAAGAATGGCATTCATTTATGCTAACATATTAGTACTATTTCTAGTTTTCCAACACTATTTTATCTTGAAAAGTGGAATAATAAGCAAGCAAAACATTTGGAAGGCTAAAGCCTAAGCATTTCTTATCTTGCTTAGTAAAACAATATACCTGTTCTTCATAGAATCATAAAATCATTTGGGCTGGAAGGGACCTCTAGAGGTCATCTAGTCCAATCCCCCTGTGCTGAATAGGGACATCTCCAACTAGATAAGGTTGCTCAGAGCCCCATCCAGCCTGACCTTGAATGCCTCCAGGGATGGGGCTTCCACCACCTCTCTGGGAAACCTGTTCCAGTGCTTCACCACCCTCATTGTAAAATATTTTTTCCTTATGTCAAGTCTAAATCTACCCTCTTTTAGTTTAAAACCATTACCCCTTGTCCTGTCACAGCAGACCCTGCTAAAAAGTCTGTCCCCATCTCTCGTATAGGCCCCCTTCAGGTATTGGAAGGCCACAATGAGGTCCCCTCGAAGGGTCCTCTTCTCCAGGCTGAACAACCCCAACTGTCTCAACCTGTCTTCATAGCAGAGGTACTCCAGCCTTCGGATCATTTTCGTTGCCCTCCTCTGAACCTTCTCCAACAGGTCCATGTCTCTCCTGTGCTGAGGGCTCCCGAGTTGGATGCAATACTCCAGGTGGGGTCTCACCAGAGCGGAGTAGAGGGGCAGAATTACCTCCCTCGACCTGCTGGCCACACTTCTCTTGATGCAGCCCAGGATGCGGTTGGCCTTCTGAGCTGCGATTGCACATTGCTGACTCATGTCTAGCCTGTCATCCACCAGCACCCCTAAATCCTTCTCCGCAGGGCTGCTCTCAATCATATCATCCCCCAGCCTGTACTGATGCTGGGGGTTGCCCCAACCCAGGTGCAGGACCTTACACTTGGCCTTGTTAAACCTCATGAGGTTCTCTCATGGACCCATCTCTCAAGCTTGTCAAAGTCCCTCTGGATAGCATCCCGTCCCTCCGGCGTGTCAACCACACCACTCAGCTTGGTGTCATCTGCAAACTTGCTGAGGGTGCACACGATTCCACTGTCTATGTCATTGATGAAGGTATTAAACAGCACCAGTCCCAGCACAGACCCCTGAGGGACACCGCTCGTCACTGGCGTCCATCTGGACATTGAGTCATTGACCACCACCCTCTGGATGCAACCATCCAGCCAATTCCTCATCCATCGAGCAGTCCACCCATCAAATCCTGACCATTTACTCCAAAGTAGTTCAATGGAGGTCCAAAATCTGCAGAAGTTAAAATACTACTTACAAATATTGAAACTCAAACGCTATACTGCATCCAAAGAAATTCCTAGTTTTATTAACAGGCACACAAATCCCATATTTCTTGAAGCATATTGGTGGTAAGTATACTTTACTCCCAAATATTCAAAAAACTACTCTAACAAAATTTGTGTAAAATTTGTTTTCAATGAACATAGGTAATATAAATGCCAAACTAGACACATACTTTGAAATGAAGGCACTGATGTTGATAGTTTACTTACCTTTTACATAGCCCAACATAGTATGAATTTTAGGCCATATATTCTGTTGTGTATCTGAATTTCTTCTCCAGCCTTTGTCACTCTATCATTAATTTTGTCTATGACGTTTATTAAGTCTTGAAAAGAGATTGCATCTCCAAAACCAGTGATGTAATTAAAGGCAACAATTTTTAATGTATTCCATTATGGCAAACTAAGTCTTATATTCTCCATCATAGTTTATAAGTCAAAAAAATGGACCAAAGAGAATTCTTAACAGGTTTTGATCCTTCTTTTCCACAGCTTTCAGTTAAACTCTTAATATCAAACTGAGTTTCTATGCAAATGTCAGGGTTTGGAGATCTCCAGATGCAAAGTATTTGAAGATTCAGAAGCACCTGCATTATCCAAACTGACTGAAGTAGCATATAAAGACCTCTGCCGAAAAAAGCTGCATTGAATGGTTATGTTATTGGCATGATCAAATTGGATGCCTACTCTTCCTGTAATGTGAGATATAGCAAATGACAAAATATAAGAAAATTAAGAAAACGTGGAAATATTTTTGTCAGTGCACTAAATCGTTGCAGAGGCAAAGTAAGAGAACAGACAGTAAAAAAAGGGAAGTATCTCAGATAAAAATATTTGCTGCAGAAGAAAGAAATCTACAAAAAAGAAATTGTCATCTGTTTGTAAACTAAGATTAGACAACTAAGGCCACTATTGAAAATTGTGTGAAATATTTGTAACATTTAGAAACCCTACTTGTTGCATTCAATAATATATTTCAATGAAATTTTATTTTTTAAAATTTTACGTAATTGTTTTAAACAGCCTTGTGTTGTTATACTTTTAAACCTGACATAGCTTCTTTCTAGAGGAAGAATTTATGAAGCAGTCATTCCCATTCTTCCTCCATCCCATCCTCCCTCTTCTATAATAAGTCAATTAGTTTGCTTGAGTTCCTTTTAAATTTTCGTATTCCAAATAAAGAAAATATTTTTATTTCTAGTCATTACTGCTCAAGAAGCTGTGGTGGGACTCTTGACTAAACATCCTTGTAATTTCTGACCTTTTTTTTCCTTACTAAGCAAATGCTGGGTGAGGGGAAGAAACAAAACCTGCAAAAATGTTAATTCTTCACCAGCAGAAGAAGTTGCCAGCATATGCCATTGGTCTTTACTAGCAAGAGCAGACCCAGAAATAAAGATTTCCTCACTGTACCTACCTGAAACAAATCTCTGTTCCTCATGGACCAGCTCCCCAGGCACATTATTCTGCCCTTCAAAGCAGCAATCATGGTGGCTCCAAACACTCTTGCTAAAAAGTGAAAAATTTGTGAAAAGCCATTACAAATAAATTTTAGCAACCATTCAGGATATTTCTGCCCTGCAGTCCAGAAGAATCTCTAAGGCTTATGGAAACCTACTTCACCTAACTTTAAATTAGTTTGTTCTGGCTCTGATAATAGCTCTGCGCTCTGTGATGAAATAGACTGCAAAATTAATCTCAAGCTTTGTGCCTGCATAGTCTGTTCTAAGGTCCATTCTGTGGTGGCTCTGCTGCTAGCAGAACCATAGCTAGCTAATATACAATGCTGGGTACATCTGCCAGAACTGCAGGCGTTTCTTTAGACTACTGAAGAGATGTTCCCTGCATCAGTTACTGGTTATGAGTGCAAAAAAAAATATGTAGACCAGAGTGGCAGAACTGTTTGTAAATAAGAAGTGCCCATAAAGGAGTCCCCCAACTCATAGTGCTTTCAAGTAACATTCTCCAAACTATTTTCATTACGCGTTGTGTATCACAAAGTTGAAGTTAGTAAATGCTTAGCTGATAAACGGTATATGCTGATTCTTTGTGTGACAGCTCAAACTTCCATAAGTAAACTGTTTTTTACTAAGCTAATTTATATTAAATTAGGACTCTTTACCATGTACGCATATGTGAATGCATTGACACAGGTTGAAAGAAACAACAGGTGAAGAAGTAATGAAAGGAAATTCCACAGGCTGAGATACAATGCTGAGTGGTCAGGGGGTTTGGCTTTCTGATCTGAGTATTAGCATAGACAGAAGACTATATTAATCATTTTACTGTTCCTCAAGTAGTCTGGGGCTGCAATCCCAAGTTGCTAAAAGTCATGAAGAAGGAATTCAGGCTGAAAAGTTAGATGGTGGTTGGTTATTAAAACTGCGTGGAGAAAGGGCATAAGGGATAAGTGATAAAGGATAAGGAAACACAGCCCGGAGTTTAACACTTATGACTTTTACCTAAGGAAATGTGAAATGCTTCTGAAAATCAGTGATGCACAGAGAGGGTGGGTGATACATTTATTAGCTATTCCATCAGGAATATTCTGCTGGAGGGTATGGGGCAGAGGGGTATTCTCCCAATCTTGATTTCTTCTAACCCTCCTGTGATGTTAACACAAATAACCTGTGCTGACTTCATCTATCTTAAGGTCCAGTTTAGGGTGACATGCAGCAACAGCAGAAGCAAAATAACTGGTGAGACAAATACAACTCTTCCGCAGGGCTCATACTCTGCCCTGAGATTTCCTTTTGGTATGGCCTGATTTGTTACAGACTTCAGAACCCCTCCTCTGCTTCCCATTTGCATGGATGAGTTTTCTGAAAACATGCTAATTGCACAGTTGTCAGTCTCCTTTATGAACTCAGTCACAGTACTATTTCTGTCAAGGGCCTCTTGTAGCTTAAAAGCTTTTTTTCCCCTCCCCATTGTAGTTTTAATTTCTGCAGCTCAAGAGTTGAAGGCCACTCTTCTCCCAGTAGTAATTCATTAGCCTCAATCTTGGATTCTCCCCAAATGCTTATAACTTATTTTCCTTTCTCCCTAGTATTTCTTAAAGCCTTCTGGTGCAGTTAGCACTTTGCCATCTGCCGCCTTCATGACACTGCAGTAGGGAATGACTGGTCTGAGTGATGTTTTCTGAACCGTGATGAAAAGTGTGTCTGTGTTCCCATTTCTCGCTGTGCTACTCTAACATACGACATTCTGTCTCCCGGTCTATTGCTGCCTGTCTTCAATCACTAAATGTGGTATTTTTCAGGCCAGAGACTTGCAGTTTAAGTGTACTCATCTCACTGTCCCTTCTGCACTAATTCCTCTCATCTCCCTTTTTCTCTCACCACTGAGTAATAACTCACTTCATCTCTACCCACTGTTTCCACTCTCCATGGTTTATTTATCATGTTTTTCATGATGTCTAGGATGACATATTTTACTTCAGACCATTGCTTATTAGCATCTTCTCATAAAGCAATTACCTTTACACACTCTTCTCAACTTTAACATTGCTTTAGAGTTGTGAAAGAAGGAGGACTATGACCCACCAGCTATGAAGGATATTGACTATCTCTGTCTCAGTATAAAAAGAGTCTCTGTACCAACAATTTGCCAGGAAATTCAGAAAAAAAAGGTGGGAATGGGTGAAAATTATAAATATATTGTATTAAGACAGGTAGTTTCAAAACCATTGTGTCTTCCTTGGTGATCTAAGCCTGTGATTTGTTATGTCTCAGGAAGGAGGAGGTAAGGTTACATTTTGACTCACTTTCCTGCTGGAGCCTGTCACGGTCCACTCAGTAATGGACTCGTGATGGTTCGTTAAACTCCGGTCTTGAAGTGCAAAAGAGAAAGACAAAAACGCCAAAGAGGTTTTATTTCAATCAATCAGTATAACTT
>NW_009632560.1:0-10018 GCF_000690535.1 Cariama cristata
GGGCACAGGATGGCAAAGCGGCCAACTGGTGCTCCGTGGGGCTGGGTATCCCCAGTCTGGTCCATAGGGATGGTGGTTCCCTATGGGTGCTGTGGGGCATGGGTGGGGGTGCAGGTCCATCCTGGCCATCAAAGTGTGCTGGGGGTGTCAGGGCATAGCATGGGGTTGGCTGGGGGAGGGCTTGATCTGTGGTAGAAATATGTCCAGTAGCTCATCTGTTAGGAGATCTATACACTTATCTTGTAACTCATCATCTTTTAAACTCCGTTCCTCTATTGCATCTTCTTCCACTAGCTTCATCTGTGAGCTTCCCAGTGCCCGCTTTTAACCAAATTCTCCAATATTTTGGCTTTTTTTTCTCCTTCCTGCCCATAGGAAGATGGTCCAGCCAAGCGCTGCCTGTCCTTCCCCTTGCTGTCGGAGGTACCGGGCAGGATGTTACTCCCTGACATCTTCTCCCTTGGGAGCTGCCCACAAGGAAAGTTGGTGCAACGGCAGCCTGGCTCTGCGTGCGAGATGAGGCCAATAGATTTGCTGGCGTCACTCGTTTAATTAGTAACGATGGAGTGAAACTAATGGGGATTGTCCTTGGACTGCCACCCACCCGACTGCTCGACTTTCCCTCCTGTCCCTTGGGCATCAATGCATGTTCCTGGAGTGGAGGAGGCTTTAAAGAGTACTGCTTCTTGGAAGAAAAGATGGATAAATGTTAATTTTGGGGGCTGTTTAAGCAGGTCTCTAGGGGAGCCGGCTTTATAAACCTGCAGTGAGTTTGCCCTGATCTTTTCTTGCAAGTACCTAATTTTCAAAACTTGTTCTTTGGCAGAGAGCTACATTTCTGCAGCTTTTTGGCCAAAAAAAAAACCCCAACAAACTAACTTGAACATCTAAAAAAAAAACCAAACCCAACAACCAAAAAAGCAAAACTCAGGCAGGCTCTTAGAGGTGTGGTGTTTTTTTTTTTTCCTGAGTGAGGACTGAGTTTGCAACCTTGGCTGAACAAGGATCAATCTGATCTTGAGTCACTTGAGCCTGGCCCCTCCGACTGCAGCTAAAGAGGTTGCAACCTTAAACCAGGTTGAAGTTTACCCAGGGCCTTGTCTAAATAGCAGGTGCTGCTTGTAAGGGAAGATTAGCAGGATATTTTTTTTTTTCCAATTTATTCTGCGTATGGAGGCACTGTTTCCCTTACGAGCTATAGGTTTACGCTGTTTGGATCTGTCGGGCGGTAGCACAGAGGAGCAAAACAGGAAAATATTGCAAAGCTTTGGTGGGGGAAAACTGGCAGGGGATATGCAGCATCTGTCATAACATGATTACTTGTTTTAATTAAAAAAACCAAAACACCTGATTAGATTTCCTATTAATGTTATCTGCTTTTTATTTAAAATAAACTATTGATGTAGCTTCTTGCAGTTGTTTTTTTTTTTCAGCCTGCCAGTGTCAGGGGCTGTGGATGGGGCCACTGCATGTTTTCTCCCTTGCAGGGGATCCTGAATGTGGCTGTGATCATGATTTTTTTTTTTTGCTAGGGTTCACATACTGAGGCTGAAGATTTAATACATCTGTTTCCTGCTGGCACCCTGCCCCGGCTGTCATGATGCCCTGTGCCTCCCCCAGCTCCCTGGAGCAATTTCATGCTCCTAAAATTCAGGCTCTGGATGCAGGTTTTGCTGTTAAAAACCCCCAACCCCTCATATTTTTATTCTTCCCCCTGCTTTATTTTTTTTCCTTCCTCTTGCTGAGTGCATTAGCCAACGTTGAGGGCACTTTGTTGGGAAATTTAAAACCTTAATCCACCACTCATTTGTTAAAAGGCGGTGTGATGTAACCATATTCTCAATAAAAGGTTTTAGAGGTTTTAGCTGGTAATGTCTCCCACAGAAAAACAGCTTGCAGCCGGAGTGCTTCATGAGATTAGTTTCATGATAGAGACTTTTATATATAAAATAGATGTTTGGGGAGCAAAAACATTTGTTGTGACCTGCTGGTTGTCTTGTAGTAACAGCCCATATTACTTTCTGAAATGCCCTTGGCTGGGAGAGGAAGGAAATTACTGATAATCTTTGAAAAAGGAGAATTTTAAAGCCTGCTTTTGTGTTTGGAGTAGTTCTCTGGCTTTTGTTTTGCTCTCTATCCCACAGGCTAATGCGGCTAAACCAGGGTCACTTGGCCACTTGTCCTGTGCTGGCCTGACTCAAAAACTCGTGGGCTGCAAAGAGGAATAATAATTCCAGTTGACAGCTCTGACTCTATCAAAATAGCTTATACACCAGCGTGGTTCTGGAAATAAAACAGGTGCTGAGAGCTTGATGCTCCGGTTACCCTATTTCTACAGCAAGTTTTCCAGCTGCTGGATCATCTTGGCACTTAGAAACATCCCTTTTGGGGACAAAACTCTGTTAGGAAATATTATTGCTCCTGAGAGTGAATGAAAGTAAGTACCTGCCTATTTTTTTCTGATCAGGAGATGTAAGCATTTGCTGGGTAAAACCTGCAGAATTGAGGTTGTACCTAGAGACCATGTGCTCAACGCAGTCTGCGTTTCCTAGAGCTGTAGAAATTGTCATCGCTGGCAGTTCCTTATCTCTAAGCGTGTATTTTGCTCTAGCTTTTACTACAGAGCAAATGTTGATATTCTGGAGTGTGCCTTGATGCAAGCTGGATGAATTAGTGGAGGGGCAAATGCAGCTTGGAGTTGCCCACCTCTGCCTGAATTACGCTTGGTGGTTGATGTGTGACCCTTCCAACCACTGATCTTCATCACTTCGTTCACCATCCCTGCTGGGGTTGAAGGCTCCCTGGGTGCAAGCCGTGTGATTTCCTTGTGCTTTAGCACCTCGTGCTCCTTCGTGTGCCGTTTTCTTTAATTGCACTGTAGGCACAGACTGGTAGTGCTGGAAAGGGTGGTTGGTCACTAATTTGGTGGTATTGGATGCTGTAGGAGCTTAGCAGATAGCTCTGAAGACTGGGAACCTTTAGGGTTAGCAACAAACCATATCCAGCACTGGTATGAATTTGGCATTGCCCATGAATCCTGGTCCTACCTAGAGGAAACCCCTCTCTGGATGAGAGAACAGTTTGTAGATGAGGTGACTCATGATGTCCAAAGGTTGCTGTGGCTCTGTCTGGAGCGTGGTCCTCATGGTTATCAGGTGTCAAACCAAGATATCTTAGGCTTGTTTTGTAGCCTTGCTTGGCATTGCCTTTGACTCCAAATGGTTTTTATATTTATTTTATTCTGACTACCAGTTCTGTGTGTGTAGAAGGAGCAACTGGGGTGGCTTTTTTGGGAACTGTTGGTGTAGGAGGACACAAGATGGAGGTGAATCACAGGGAGCCAGGCCCCAGCAGAACTCCTGCCATCTTGTCTGAGAGCGTATTTATGCCCCGAGCGACCAACCTCAGCACCTGGTTGGTGTGAGGAGGGAACAAGGCATCACAGGAGAGGTCAAATAAGTGAAATCCCAATGGGCTGTCCAACAGAAAAGTTGAACTGTCCCTTCTTCCTTCCTTGGGGAAGGGTTGAAGAATAACACTTTTGATGCCTTTTGACTCCCTTCCCTTTAAAAAAAAAAAGCAATAAGCTGTCTATTTCTTGGGAGGGATAAACTGTAAAATAAAAACAAAATTATCCTTAAGGCTTTAAGGAACATATGTAGCAGTCTGGGGTAATGGAAGTGCTGAAGGCAGTTGAGGCTTCAGGGGATGTAGCAGATGAGCATTGTTGGTCCCTTTGCTAAATGCAGCTGAGATATGCCTAACATATTCATGATATCCACCATCTCCTGAGTTGGTCTGAGCAGTGGAAGCTGAGACGAGCCTAATCTTGCCATTAGTCTTCAGCTATGTGTGTGAGCTCTGACTGTCTGATATCAACCATGGGGCTCTGCGTAAGGACTGGATCCAAGCCTGTGTTGTCTGACGTGGGGTACCAGGACTGCGGTGCGGATGTGCTGCTGCATGACCTCAGTGACAAATTTCCATGAAACCAAATTATTCCTTCCTTGGAAAAGGACAGAGAAGTGAGGGGAAAGATGCCTGACTTCCCTAAAGCAGCAGCTCATCCCTTATATATTGCATTGCCTGGCACCAAGAGTCTCTGTATGTTTGTATTTCCACGTGGCAATGATACAGGGCTGGCTGGTGCCCTGCTCCCTTTGCAGCTTTCACCTTGATGTTCCCTGTTGTTGGAGATGTGAAGGTTGTCTGCTTGATGGTGGGGCTAACTGTAGACCCTAGGTCAGCATCAGGTCATGTCTTGTCTCACCACTGCCGTATTATGGATGTCACCAGTCTATGTGCAAATTAAACTTCTTCATTATCTTCTGCTATTCTGTGGGCATGCTCCAGCTGCTCTAACTGGCAATAATCTTGGTGACTGTTTTGTGATGAAAGCCAGTCTTGGAGATCATAGAATCATTATGGTTGGAAGAGACCTCAAAGATCATCAAGTCCAACTGTACAACTGATGCCACCATGCCCGCTAAACCATGTCTTGAAGCGCCACATCTAAACATTTTTTGAACACCTCCAGGGATGGTGAGTCCACCACCTCCCTGGGGAGCTTGTTCCAGTGCTTAACAACTCTTACAGTCAAGAAATTCTTCCTAATATCCAACCTGAACCTCCCCTGGCATGACTTGAGACCGTTTCCACTTGTCCTATTGCTAGTTACTGGGGAGAAGAGACCAACCCTCACCTGGCTACACCCTCCTTCCAGGTAGTTGTAGAGGGCGATCAGGTCTCCCCTCAGCCTCCTTTTCTCCAGGCTGAACAACCCCAGCTCCCTCAGCTGCTCCTCATCAGACTTTTTCTCCAGCCCCTTCACCAGCTTTGTTGCTCTTTGTTCAACACGCTCCAGCCCCTCAATGTCCTTCTTGAAGTGAGGGTCCCAACACTGAACACAGGATTCAAGGTGCAGCCTCACCAGCGCAGAGTACGAAGGGACGATCACTTCTCTAGTCCTGTTGGCCATGCTATTTCTGATGGCACGGTTTGGTCCATGCTTCAGCAGATGGGCTGTGGAGTACCTCCTGTGATCCAACCAAGCTCTGCAGGTAGCTAGGACCTTTTACTGCAGTATCTGTTGGGGCTATAACTCACAGCTACACATGCTGACAGCTCACAGTCATCCTTTGATCTCTTTATATGCCTAGGTTTTGCTTTTCCTCTGATAGCTTCCAGCAACCTAGCTCCTGTTCTAGCAGAAACGAAAGAGCAGAAATTAGTCCCTTTGTGTGTGGCTTTGCCCTTTGGACTTGCTGGCATCCGCCTCTTCCTACAGGTGATTAGTTTTTTCTGTCATTAATGCTGAGAAAGCTGGGAGGCGGTGGCCTTGTTTTGGCACCAAGGTCACAAATAATGCTCTAGGTGTGCCTCGTCACCCAAGACATATCCAGACTTCATCTTCTTGTGTTTACTGGAGACATGAAGTGTAAAGTACACTTGGTGATTGTCTTTAAACAAACGTTCCCTAAGGACTTGCTTACACAAAGAAACTTAACAATCTTATTGCCCTATCTAACACCCCAGATGGGTGCTCTTGAACTGGAAGAAGTGTTGGGGAGTTAACACCACCGTTACGTCATTGTGTATGTTCCCTTCAAAGATAGGATTTGAGTTGGCGGAAACCTTGACATCCCTCAAAGGGGATGTTTGTCTTGGCCTCCTCTGGAAGGGGTCTTCTGGCCTCTACCCTCTTCTGCCTTCTGTGGAGGCATTGGCTGAGCGCTTTCTGCAATGCTGTCATCTTTCCATGCTGAAGGTTGAATGCAATCTTATTTGGCAGATGCCTTCTGAGCATAAAATGGCCTTGTTACAATAATACTGGCTCTAATCCTGCTTTGTCAGAGGCAATAAACTTCAGAGCTGGACACAACTTGTGTAACTTAATGACCTACACCTCATTCATTTTCATGGCTTTCTTAACATACGCTGTCCTCTGTGTACATACAAGCTGTGCTGTTCCCTGGCCGGTACACAGTTTATGGCATCTTACTGGAAGAGTTATGTGTGCTCGCTTCTCCTTTGTAAAGGCTTTAAACTAGGAAGGCTAAGAAATCTCACGTTCAACCTGGCCACTTCTTAGGCACCCAACTTTTCTATTGATGTCCCTAGATGCACCTCAAGGCCCAAGAGGCAGGTTGAAATAACACATCTTTCTTCTGACCTTAAAGAGTTGACCTCAAGAGCTTGTGCAAAGGAGAATTAAGCAAGGAAAATCCCTTTTATAACCTAACAGTGGGGTTTGGTGTTTCTTTTTCCCTATGCCCCCCTTATGTAAGGCACACTTAAATCTGTCGGTGCTTACTTTAGAAACTCTGCTGTGGTTTTTAGCTTTTGGTTGCAACCTGGAGAGTATGGGCACAGGCAAAGCGTTGGATTCCTTTGAATGTGAGCTGTTGGAGGATGGGTGTGCTCTCCTCCTACTCTTTATCTCACCTATCTACTTTTTGAATTAAATGTGGCCTTTTTTGCTTGTGAAGGTGTTTCATATGTAAGGCTAAGTATCTTATTCTGGAGCTGAATTTCCTCCTTACTCCAATATTTGTGAAATAACATTATTTTTGCAATACTGTTGACTAGGCTTGGTTGTTCCCCCTGGTGGCCTTGGCATAATGCTTATAATGGTCCATACCAGCCAGGGATGATGCTTTGGGACCGACGACAGATCCTCTGGATGTGAGATGTGCTGCAATCGCATGGGCTACTGCGTTTACCCAACTTCATAAAGGGTGAGGAGGAAAGCAAGGTGTGGGGAGATCACATGAAGGCCTGAAGGGCAGCAAGTCTCGATCCTGACTTGATATCCTCACAAGGCTTTGGTATTATGTCAGGTGCTCCAATACCTGACTTTCTGGTACCTTTTTGCTGTTGGGAGCAACAGGAGCCTGGTTGGGAATTGATAACTATCTTATTAGATCCAATTGAGAAGACACTGTTCAGATGGAAAAAAAACCAACCAACCTCACAGCTCTAAAAATGGCTTAGTGTCTCTCGGAGGGAGAAATCTAGGCAAATCCAAATGCCGTGATGTCCTGGATGTTGTTGGACCGTATTTGGTCTGCAGCTGCACGAGGGCTTGCGAGCATTCCTGGAGGGTAGCTCCTTTGTGCCATTGTGGAAAGATGAAGTGATTAACGATTGTCAGTGTTGCGCTATTTGCATGCTTGAAAGGGTTCTTGTTCATTAGCTTTGACACTGTGGTGACTCCAATTTTGCCTCTTGGTGTTGTCTCAAGCTGGGCATGGGAGAAGTGGGGAGCTGCCAAGTCAATTAGCTAAACCCCTTAATTGCTTTTGCGATGAAGAGGTTTTAACACTGTTTTTGAATGTCTTGTAGAACCATCCTAGTGTCTTCTCATGCCACTCTGCATCTCACTCTTTTCTTACTTAGCTTCTTCTTGCCTTGCCTCCAAACGAGGAGGCATTCGTGGACCTTCTTTGAGGTTTTGGGTGGTCCTTCCACTTGTGGCTCTTCTGTCATCTCTCACCTGCAGTTCCTCTGGCCTCCTGCCCAGGTATTCAGGTAGTCTTTGCTCCTCTTGCTCCTGAAAAAAATCATAAAATCCTCTGACAGCTTTCAAGCAAACCTTTGCAAGAAATAAAGAGGTCTCAAAAGTGATGAAAGCTCCTGTAGAAAGAGCTGGGGGCAGAGAAGAGGTGCTTTCCACCTCCAGCAGTTACTACTGGGGCTGTTGGATTTTAGATGGATTTTTACGACTGTGGAGGAAGAGAGAGGGGGTCCAGATCCTGCTCACTTGCATGCATTTGGATATATTTGCATACGCATTTGGCTTGCCTGTCTCTGGAGCTGACAAGTGCACGCATCTCTCATCTGTAAACCTGAGGGGATATTGCAATTTTAATAAGCAGCACCTTCTCTTTACAGCTCCTCCCCGCCCCCCTTAAGCTTTAACTTCCATATATAGGTTAATGTCTTGCACTCTATGAAGAAACATCATTGAAGGCACAATGTTTGTAATCAGTCTTTAATTAATCAAAGAAATACTTGTGCAATATCTTGAACTACATCTGCATGAGCAGCTACTTTCTAGACAAGTTTGATGCCGTCTCCTTTGCTTTGAGAGCCTCTGGGTGCTCAGATTTGAGTAGCGCCTTCATGGTCGGGTTGATTTTTTTTTTTCCAAGGGCTACCTTCAGTGATGACCCAGCTCCTTCTTGCTGGAGAAAAACTGACATGGTCCCTTTTTGCGCTTCATGGTGCAGGATTCCTCATCCTTTTCCTTTTTCTTCCCATTTCTAGATTTTTTTTTTTCACTGGGGAGCCAACAATGTGTGCAGGATGATGGGTGGGTTCCCCCATGGCAAATCCAGAAGTGGCACTGCTGGATCAGCCTTTTCTGTATTTATTTGCTCCTGAGTGTCTCAGACCCAAGATTTGTGCAGCTGTTGGGGTGTTTTCCTTAACGTCTCACTTAATTGCTTTTCCAGTATAATCAGTGTCTCATGCTTCCAGCTTGTTCCTTCAGTAATTTCAACAAATTCATGGATTACTGTAAAGCACTAAGCCTCCAGATTTATGGACCAGATGGAATGACTCTGATTCCTGAATCTCCAATGTACCAATTAGGAGCTCAAATCTTTCACTTAAATGAAAATGCTGATGTTAATCCCACACCGTTTTCAAAGGGGGCAGCACTTAGTGGACCTCAAATATGAGAAATTAATTTTCAGGAAAGTTGAAGTCCATGAAAATGCAAAATTTTCCATTCCCTACTTGCTAATCAAAGCTGATCTCATACTTTTTTGAGCAAGGATTTCTTTTTTCCCTTCCTGCTTCCCCAGAAAAATCAAATAATTTGTTAGAAGCAGGTTTTCCCAGAGTAACACTGGGACCTTTTAGTGTGACAGTGGATCTTAATATGTTCTTGGAGGGATCTGCCTGTGCTTTGCACTGGTGTATGAAAAGCAGGCTCAGAGGTCTCCATCCTCTTAAACTACCCAGCCTTGTGCCCTCCCAAACAGGATTTATTTATTTATTTATTTTATCTAGGGATATTTTAGAGGCTCATTTCATCCATCTGAACGTCTCCTCACACAATGGAAATCATCTCTGCTTCGGCAGAGCTTTTGTGGCCGTGGATTCGGAGACCCTCTTCGTGACAACCTCACTGCCTGGGGCATCCCGTAACAACCTCTTGACCCCGTGAGACAGGGATATTACCGTCTGTTATTTCCTGAAGTCGGAGATTTAAATGTGTTTCCCAGTCTGCAGAAAGTCCGAGCTGAAGCCAAGGAAGGAGACAGGGATGGAATTAATTTACTGCTTTGTGCAACCACCTCCATGAACTCTTGACTTGCTGCCTGCGCTCAATCCCCTATAGCCGGCAGGAGATGGGAGCACTTATAGACATAGGGTCACATCTGTTCCTGAGCTTGAGGGCTGTGTTGAGCTCATCTGCAGCCCTCTGGGTCTTGTCTTGTGTCTGGATGGTGAGACCCCCTGGAAAGGAGATGTTTGGTTCCTGTTCACGGTTGCATTGAAGCCTTTTCTGAATAGCTTAGAAAATAAATTGCTGTAAGCAACATGCGGTATTAGATAATAAAACTTTTCTTTCAGGTGCAGTGACAGGCTCTGAAAGTGCCATTTTTAATCCCCAAATGGTGTATTTTTTGGTGAAACCCTGCCCCTCTCTTTCAGCAGGGCTGTGACCCCTTCGCCCAGACCCAGCGCAGCAAACTGCAGCATCGCCGAGCGCGGATTAACCAGCAGATCAACAAGGAGATGAGGATGCGAGCCGGGGCAGAAAACCTCTTCAGGTGAGTTGCAGAATCACAGAATCATCAGGGTTGGAAGGGACCCCTGGAGATCATCCAGTCCAACCCGCTACCAAAGCAGGGTCACCTACAGCAGTTGCACAGGAATGTGTCCAGACGGGTTTTGACGTGTTTTGAATATCGCCAGAGAAGGAGACTCCACAACCTCGCTGGGCAGCCTGTTCCAGTGCTCGGCCACCCCCAAAATATAGAAGTTCTTCCTCATGTTCAGCTGG
>NW_009632561.1:0-6685 GCF_000690535.1 Cariama cristata
CTGGCATCCAGCCGGGGTCAACCCACCACGCACATACTTCCTTGGTGTATGGTTTTGCCAGCCAAGAGTTATAGAAAACTAGGGCACCCTGCCAGTGTTGAGGGAAGTAAAGTACTATGGCAAGCCCACAAAGCAGGATGGAGGGTTACTCCTTCATGTTGATGTATGGGAGCTGAAAAGGACAAAGCGTGTGGAGCTGAGTCAACAGCTCAGAAAGAGCTGGCAGATAGCTGGGTTGAGATCCTTCAGAACCACATTGTTGGCTGACCATCCAACACAAATAAGCAGTGCTTATATCATGGCTAAACAACATTGTCTTCTTGTCAAGTACAGGTGAGACTGGCACACATCTCTCTGGGCATCACATTTCCCATCCTGAGGTTGCCTTTCTGCTTATGGTCCTCCCTTCCTGGACCCCCCACTGTAGAGAATGTGAGCCAGCACATCCCCTCCCTCACCATCAGGGAGGACAGCTGGGTGTGTGGTACTGTACACTGGGACCAAACCTCATGGACCACTGCAAGAACAGGAAAACAAGCTCCCTCCTCCCTGCCTCCCTTTATAGACCACCCTTTGGAAAGGCAGAAATAGAGCAAAAACTTTATAGTGCCAGGATCTATGTGGAACCATGGGAGCAGCCCAGTAAAACCTATTCAAGGGGATGTCTGTCAGTCCCAATTGATCTGATGAGAAATTTCTATAGATTTTGTCGGAGATCTGGAGGTCTCAAAGATCCTAGCTTCATGTAAATAAAAAAACCAACAGCTGGCTAGAACACAAGCATCCCATCTTGAAGACTTTGCATTCTGCTGGGCAACAGTCAGCAGGTCAACCAAGACGCACAACCTGGCCTGTCTGTTATCACACATGTAGCCTTGGGACAGCCACAGCATGAGATCTACTCAGTCGGTGAATTATGGAGTGGTCGTAGCAGTGCTGGGGCTCAAGGGCCTTGGATGGGACATGGTGGTATTACAGTGGTACAGGAGACAGGGCAGGGAGCTGAGGAAATGGTGTTTGGGCACTCAGAGGGACAGGGGCACTGTGGCATTGTCTGGGGTCATGGAAGGGTGTGGGATTCACAGGGAGCGTTGCAAGCGACCTTGAACAACATAGCCTTGAAGGAAATAGTCTGAGAAAGCAAGTAATGAAGCAAGCGCAGAAAGGGAGCTGAAGATAAAAATGTTTTGAAGCACAGCTGTGAGACCGAAACTGGAAGACACGTGTCTTGATTAACAGCACCAATTAAAAGCTTAGCCGCGGCGCGTGGACAGCAGGGGTTAACCAATCCATGAACAAACTAGAGCGTGTGGACAGCTAGTTAATCTGTATAAGCACAAACTTGTAAACAATAAAAGTCTCTGGTTTTACCCACGCCAGAGTCCGTGAATCCATCCCTACAGGAGGGGGCTGTTGATACGCAGTGCCAGCACCACATGGTCACGGAGGAAAGGGGGTGTTCTTTCAATAAAATGCAGTCAGGCCATAGCACAAAAACCTGGAAGAATCAGGCTTTTCAGTTCCTATAATCCTGAAAAATCCTTATTTGTCTTGAAATGGAGAGACAGAAAAAGCAGTATTGCTCAGGGGCCTCATGCAATCTTAGGTTCCCATCACTCAGGGACTGTGCCAACATGCACAATAGTGCATTTGTCTCCCCAATAGTGGAGACAGACATGCAGAGCTTCACTTTTGAGACTTGGGGAGAAGTTTGGTCTCACTCTCAGTAGCTAAAAGCCAAGTCCTATTTCGCTCCGTTAGAAATCATCAAGGCCAAAACCTGAGCTGAGGTTCACAGCAAGAGCCCACAAACATTCTTTTGAGGTTTTAATTTATCATTTTCTGGGAGACAAAATGTTTTGGGATCATTCAAATGTATGTAGCTGGGGATGGTGTCTGAACCTGTGGCAAGAGCAGCAAGACCTTTGTACTGCTAGAAGAACAACACAGCTTTAGCTATGAAAAGCCTGTTAGCAACTTGAATAATGTACTGTATACAAGGATGTGGGGTTTTTTGGTTAGTGCTAACAAAACACTCATGGTGTCAGCTCGTAGAAATCTTCATCTTAAACAGGCAAGTTACCATGACAGAGACCGAGTAAGTTCCAAGTGCCTGCTCCTTGTTTCAGGTTCCTTGGAGTATACTATTTATAATTTAGGGATGAGGAAAGAGAAGGAAAACAAAATTTAAAAATTGCTTAGAACAAAATTCTGCCGTTAGCTACTGTCTAATAAGGGAAGAAAGTGCAGACCTGCTTCTGTCCCCTTGTCCCATGACTATCCCATTACCTTATTCCCATTCACACCAATCTGAGTAACACCAGAATGGGCCCCAAAGGTTTAGCGGTAATCCCTTCAAGTTTTTGGTTTTACATGTTGTAGTTCAGGAACTCAAATTTAATCAAAGTGCAATTATTACCTTGCAGCTGCATTACATATCACAGCTACAATTTGCACAAATGCACTGAATGAAGATAGAAATCTCTCTGGGTATTGTATCATTTTGAGAACAAAAGCTGAATGTCTTCCTGGGATGCTAAGACAAATGGCAGAATCAGATCTAATAAACAGCACGATCAGCTGCAGCTGCAGATCTAGTACAGGAAGGGAAAAAAGACTTTTCAGCAGTTCTACTTCCAAAGTGAAGTTTCTCCCTTGAGCTGCAGGCAACAGAACACAGCTCAGCCATTAGGCAAGCACTGTGAGAGTAAAGGAGCACTCAAAGGCTTGCGGAAAGGATACTGATCTCTGAAGTTTCCAGCAGCTGCCACTCCAGGGATTTCGGAGGAGGTTGATGGTATTTAGTTGTTTACAGGACGGAGTCCAAACAGACTGGAAAGTTCTGAGTGGGAAGCTGACTGATTATGTTGTGGTAACCAGCAGAATGCCTCAATTAATTCCTCGATTAAATCCTCAATTAACTTATCAGATGTAGGACAGGCTGAGCTGGACAAGGCAGTTGATGCCTCAGCAGAATCCTTTGCCAGGCTGGAAGGAACGTGGAAATCATTCCGGATTAAAATTCCTCTGGCCCATCCAGACTGCCCCTCTGCAAACACAGCAGGACTGCAGCCCTGGGGTGATGGCAGGGACAAAAGCCTGCTCTCTGATCTGCTATTGTGGCACATCTCCTCACTACTGGATTCTCAAGACCATGCTCAGCCTTATGCTAGACAGATCAAATAAAAATGCCAACTGCTTCATTGCGGGGTGAATATTGGTGAGTTTACGCTCCCGATGCTCCCACCACCTGGTTGGGCCATTTGCAGGACCGCTTGCTGTTTCCTTTCTCCTAAAACAAAGGGGATGAATGGCACTCATTTATATCTGAAAACAACCCAGGTGTGCTTGTGCAGAGCTTTCCTCTGTTCCTGACCCAGTTTCTTCTGCTCCTCCCGACCGAAACAAATAAATCTTGTTACCCCTACGTACTCCGCCAGTATATCACAGTTGTATAGCTCACAGCTGTTCTCGCAGTAACCATGCCGAGGTGTGGGTAGCTCAGCATGCAGGTGTTGCCTGTCTTTTCACACCTTCATTCCCTTTGAGCTCTTTATTCTTTTGTGTCTTTCATAATGTTGGTCTATTCTCAGCAAGGATTCGAGTTTATAACCTGCTTGTACTTAACAGCCCGTCTCATCCGCAGGCATGTTTAACAAAATGAGCTGGAAGCATCAGCTGGGCTGCAGCTCAGCAGGGAAGCCCACCAAAATCTTTTGATTGCACTTGAGGGTTTCTTCTATAATGACTCACTTTGTGCAGGGAAATGTTATAAATTTAGGCAGAAATTAGTAGTTTGTGAATATTTCTTCATTGACAATTAAGCAAAATCAGTATAAAAATTAGCTGTGAAGTGGCCTCTAAATGAAAAACCCATTACAGCTACATCAGCCCGGTAGAAACAGAGTGCAAATGGTTTTGTTTCAAGAATGCAAATGGTTTTATTTCAGGAGTTTTGATTGAATTAAATAGAAGTTCAAATTATCCTGCAATTGAATTAACTGAAAGTCACTGTACTTCTCAGATATTTCATAAAGATGAATAACCCACTCACATAAGATTTTAAAGAGTACTTACAGCAGGGTTTTGCTGCCTTTAAGACTGTGTGAACTATGAGTGATTTGCCCTTTTCCACGCAGTCCATTCTGGGAGATGTCACACTGTTTATGTGATACACTCATTACCAACCAACAAAGCTACCATGTATGCATTCAGAAAGGAACTGAAATCCCTCAAATTTTTCCTCTTCAAAATTAGAAACTAAATGGCAGAGAAGGAGGAAGAGGCCGCCTGCAAAGTCAGGTTCAAAGTGTACGAGTTCGAAAAAATCAGTGTAAGAGAGTGCAAGGCATTTCAGACTGGCGGGTGTCCCTTAAACGACTGCATTGTGAAGCTGTTATCACCCTTCAGGGGGAATACAGGGATGTCACCGATGGTGATGAGTTCTTCGTGGGGGCTTCTGCTCAGTCATAATGCGTGCTGTACTATACCTGCTATTCTCACAGAAATGTTTTGCAGAGAGTTAGGATTTTATTAAGAGGGTGTTAGATCTGTTGGCTCAAAGCCCATCCAGCTCCTGAAACAACCACATCAGCTCTGCTGATATCCTGTTCCTGTTACCTGCCGCAGCCAGAGAGGCTGGTTGTTAGAGGCAAAGCCTTTTGTTGGATTTCTTTGACTTTAGGCACTGACCAAAAATACCCCATCTGACACTGACACCATGGATGTGCCCATGGAGCAGCCATCTCTCAGTGTGGGACAGCAGACCCGCAGATGATTTGGGAAGAACATGAGCTCAGCTGCCTCTGTGAGGTTTCCTTGCCAGCTCAGCTTCACCTCTGCAGAAGTCCATCCAAGAATCCCACCCCGAGGGCAGTCTTCCTCTCTCAGGGTTCAGTGTCAACCTGAATTTCCTTCATTCTCTCTCTGGAGCCTTTATCCCTCTCTTCTCCTCACCTGGCTTGCCAGGAAGAGACTCACAAGAGTGTTACTGTGGGACCTGAGAAAGATCTCAGTGAGCCACGCTGGCCTGAAAACTCTCCTGTCTGCACATCTCATTTGATTTCTCACACCCCCTGCTCATGCCGGTGTCCTCTCACACCAGTTCCTCTGTTTGCTTTGCACTTTATCAGTGGAGTTCCTCCTGCACGTGCTTTGCTGTGCTTCGCTGTCCTCTAGCCAAGGTCAGGTCCCCACGGCTCATGCAGATTGCTGTGCTAGTGGTATGCTCTCTCTTGCTGATGATCAGATATGCTCTGCTCCTAAAATGGAAAGAGGATGCTACCTTTTTTACAGGCAAAAGAACCGGAGGGAAAGTGACACCTGGGTGAGAGTCTGTCTCATCTGTTTCCTGCACAAGAGAGTGGTCGTGTCAGATTTATGTTGCGGAGTGAAACATGGAGATCTGATCTCACCTCTTAACTCTGCCAGAAATCTTATGTGACCTTCAGCAAAACCGAGTGCCTTCATTCCTAGATCACCATCTTCACAGAGGCACCTACAAACTTGTGGAAGAACCCAACTTTCTCCCAGAGCTGCCTGGCTGATGCTAGTCCCTAAAAGGTATTTCTTGCACCTTGGCACCTGTTTGCAGCTCTAAACTTTCCCCTGCACTGCTGGTAAAAAGCCGCTGATAGAGCTGAATCCCATGCTGACATGAGACCATTCTCAGAGGAATGGGAAGGCTCATTGCTCTCCAGTTATCCAGAAATCACCTTTTCTACCAGGCAAATGTTGAAGTGAAAGCAGAGAGTTCAATCATTACAATGCAAATATTGTCAGTATAGGTTTAAAGACAGGTACAGAAATAATGAAGCATGTTAACAGAGCTTTAAATTAGCTCACTATGGTCAGTGAGCTGTTGGGGCACTTACACAGTGATGTGGCGGAGAACTAGTATTTAAATAAAATTCCAGTCTTTGTCACATCCATAAAAGCATCCTGAATTAGGGACAAGCGTAACTTCACATCTCCAAACCTCCTCTGGGATTCTGGTTTTCCTTGCATTGGTTTCCTGTGACACACAAGTCTCCTCTGGACTGATCCCACCTAATTTAACAGCAGTGATGGTCTTTGTGTGTGGCAGTCCAGTCCTGATGAGATGGCACACAGACCCAGAGTGAGGAGAGGGCTCAACTTCTGGCCTTGACTTTGTCATACACTACTTAATATACCGCATATAAACACACACATGGACAAACATGCTTCCTACAAGCATATACCTGAAAACGTCCCTCTTGGATCAAAGTTCAGACATGATGGTAGCCAAAAGGCCACTGGGGGAACAATAAGCCTGGTGTATATTTTAATTCAAGGAAAAGTGTTACACAGAATCACACTTACTCTTTTCTCTGACTTTTCTGTTGAGGCTATGAATTGTTTGGGAGAGAGGTGACCTCTCAACATGTGCCTGCACAGTGCTTCACATCCTCCTCTGGGCCCTGGCACACCTGGCTAGCACAAACACCAAACATTAAAGTAAACCTTGGTCACACTCTGTTTATGTACATAGCAAATACTGAGACCAAAACCTGTTTTGCTTCTTGGCACCTCGCTGCTTTGCTGAATGTTCCTGCCCTGCTCTGCAGAGGTCATGCTTCAAGTTTTCTAACTCTGACCCTTCACTGACACATTATATTGTCTTGCTCAGCACCGAGCCCCCCCCCCCCCCCCCGCCCCCCTCCTC
>NW_009632561.1:6716-9175 GCF_000690535.1 Cariama cristata
TGGCTGCCAATGACCTTCTTGTCCCCATGCAGAAGGTCCCATCACAGCAAATTCTGCCCACTTACCAAACACCTGAAGAGATGAGCTTTCCTGTACTTTATCACAATGGCAAGACATGCCTGACATGACTGACAAATGCACAAGTCGCAGGGATAGCTCGTGTTTGCTTGTGGAACATGCTAGCACACCCTGGCATCCCAGGGTGGAGTCACCTCCACAAATATTCCTGCAGATCTTTCACCTAGCCCTCTCACCTCTCTGTACCAAGCCTCCTCTTCAAAACTTCATTCATTACCATGACCATGTGTGATGAGCAGCTCTGTGAGATAATTTTGGAATGGCTATCTGTTGCTACTAAGAGGAAAGGGAACAATTAGTCTCCTTGGTCTCTAAGAACAGAAGGTGTTACCTGACAGCAGATAGCATATTTAAGCCTTGAAAATACAAAACCAATGGTCAGTGCATGAAGATTTGGATGCTGGCCCGAGAGGCACCAGAGAAATCCCCCAGATGGTCAAGCTCACAACATTAAAGAGGCAGATGTAAAGGACTGTATGGAAATACAACAGGCTAAAAATATTAAAGGCAGATGATTCAGGGCAAAATCCAACTGGCATGTTGCCTGGGGGTGGCAAGCCTCTTTTCCCTATACCATTCTTTTTCTTGAATGACTCATTACAAAGTCCTTCTACCAGCTTTCTGTGGTCACCACTAGAGACAACTTACCATGCTAGTGGACTAGCAGACCTGTCGCATCACTGCAGATTGTTAGGAAACCTAAATCGCATGGTTCATGTACAAGGACCAGCGTGCTCTCCTGGGAACAGACATAATTAAATTTTGCTCAGTCATGCAAGTAGCAAAGAAGCCCTTGATAATCTTGCCTCTTGTCCTTGCACGCCTCTGTAACAGACTGCCTGGCAGCTGGCCTTGCCTCTCTAGAATGCACGAGCTGGAAACCCAGAACGCTGGGGGAGCTGAGTACACCCCTTAGGCTTCAGATAGTCTGTCTAGTTTCTCTCCTCAGAAAGAAGGAGTCCAGCAAAGCTCTCACCAGCACAGCACCCCTCAGAGAATAAAACTTCATTTTTTTCAAAGGAAAACATTTCATTCTGGGTCTGCAACTTCTCTATGCATGAAATCTGCAGGTCTTGCTGCCTGCAGGCTGCGCCCTCCCCATGCTGGCCAAACAGTGACCACCAGCTCCATCAGCATCCGTCACCCCTTGAACAGCAGCTGCTCTGACAGATCTCAGTTTGCTTTATGTAGGAGATACAACTCTAATCGAAATGAGGGAAACAAGACAGTGCAGGTTCAGGCCCCCCAGGCTGGCCAATCTCATGAGTGGAGCTAAAGCCTCATCTTGTGATTCCAGGTAGGGAGAACACAGGCTCACAAGTCACCAGCAGTCAGTAATGAAAACACAGAGCTCTAATGCCGTTTTCATTGTAGATAAGAAAAGACTGTCCCCAAAGCGTCAGACTCCTTGAATCCACCTTACACAGGAGAAACTGAGGCACAGAACTGTGACGTGACCTCCCAGGAGCGAAGACTGACAGTTGGTCTCAGTCCAGCACTGTGTCCAAGGGCAGCACAGGCTTCATGATATAGAGTTGAGAGCTTTAATCCCAGCACATGCTGCCTTCTGCTTTTGCAAAACTTTTCCTTCCTATCCATCTCCCTTTCTGGTGATCTGCTGCTGCGTTCTCAGCCAGCTCTGCTCACTGCTGTCATCTTATCAGGTCACAGTCTTCTGACCAAAATGTTTCCTTCCTAGCACGGATGAGTGCCGCAGCACCTCAGCGGGTTCACTCCTTGCTTTCTAGGAAAGAGACTCTTCTTCTTCGCAGAGAAAAAGAAGTAGACAGGAAGAGGCTTGAAGGTGAAGAAACCCTGCCTGAAAGAATCAAGACCTACCAGCAAGGATCACAATTCCTCAGTCCCAGCGGTTCAAACTACAGCTAGTTTGAGACGGCACCGCAGAGACGGACCCAAAAGGGTGCTGCCAAATGCCACGTAACCCGCACGGCACATGTGGTGCCGCAGTACCTGGTCGCGAGAGAAGCTGTGAAGTCCCCACGCGTGTCACCACTCTCCGGCCACGTCCCTTTGTTACTTCAGGAAGGCTCCTTGTGCTGTTCAATCCCACCATCTAGTGGACAAATTTCTGGAGAAGACACAGCGCAGCCATCCGCTGGGCAAGGCGGGCGGACAAGAGCTACCACTGAACTTGGAGTACACTATGCACCTTCCTCCGACAGCTCTTACTCCTACATTATTTTGCATCTTTTGTAAGATCTGCCCGAACTCCTTTGTTACTCAGGGTAACAGATGTGTTTACTCTGCATTTTTGTGAAAACCTGATCAAGTTCAGAGCAAAAGTGTAGACTCGGTAAAGGATTAGAACTCTTTACGCAAACCCTGTATTAATCCTTGTCCTGGTTTGGCTAAAACAGGGC
>NW_009632562.1:0-10471 GCF_000690535.1 Cariama cristata
ACTCTATCAGAGCTGCGAATATTCAGTGCTGATTATGTACCAGCAGTCTGTTTACTCTTGTGTTCAACGAAAAGTATAATTTCTAAGAAACAGTGATCAGCTCCAAATGAAACTGGTCTAGGCATGACATTATGAGTTATGGTGGTATATATATATATATATACTTCACCCACTATGGAATGACAGGCACAAATGGTTTGGAAAATCATCATTGAACAACCCCTCAAATATTTATGGCTTAGTTTCACCACCTAGTCCAACAACATCAGATTGTTCAGTTGCCTGAGTATTTATGCAGTAAGGCATGCATGTAAATGGCATAGCTGTTCCCTTAACTCAGTATCTTTAGAAGGGATAGTAGCCAGTATCTTTAGACCACACCCTTTCTTTCCTAACTTGAATAGCAAGAAGTCTGACTTTCACAGTACTCCTATAAATGCCAAAAGCAAATACATATAATTAGCAGTTAATTTTTTTTAAGAAGTCTTTTGAATTTCCTTTGCAAAATGTTCTGAAATGCAAATGAATTGTAGTTCATTATCACAGTGGAAGGTTAAAGGAGATTTAGCTTACTACATCTATGTTAACATTATTGACCCTTTTTCTTCTTCTATTTTTTTGCATCTGTAAAACAAAGTTTTGGTAAAGAATAGGAATCTAAGCCAAGAACAAATGTTTCATGTCCAGGAGTGTGTGCTATGTTCATTATGAGTGGGCCAGTGGCGTTAATAAAGTTCAAACTAATCAAAGATGCTCATCGAAATGATTTCAGGTTTGTGCACCTAAGCCTTCCATACCAGTGGAGTGTAGTGATGTTTCTATGTTTTTAGAGAAACATAGAATCATAGAATAATAGAATGGTTTGGTTGGAAGGAACCTTAAAGATCATCTCATTCCAAGCCCCCCGTCATGGGTAGGGACACCTTCCACCAGACCAGGTTGCTCAAAGCCCCATCCAACCTGGCCTTGAACACTTCCAGGGATGGGACATCCACAACTTCTCTGGGCAACCTGTTCCAGTGCCTCACCATCCTCACCGTGAAGAGTTTCTTCCTCAAACATCAAAGATACCGTGTTTTTTGAATGCATCATGTGTTTAACCAGAAGTGTCTAGTGTCATTTTAGATACTGTATGTATCCAAGCTGGCAACTCCATGCATTGCCAAAAAAGGCACAGGTTTTGTGTAGGGTATTTATCACAGGCACAACTTCTCTGTGAGTGTATCAGACGTAAAAAATGGGACCAGGTGCCTCTTTGTAGGTACCTGCATTGCTTTCTTTATGTTTATGTAATTCATAACAACCAAACTTGCTAAATGCCAGAGTTTGGAGTAAGGGGCTATGGACAGGTACCTAAATATGGAAATAGAATACAGAAATTATGCACATTTCTGCTTTTGAACTGTGCTCTACAGTAATATTGTAGACAGAAATTTAGCCAGCCAAAAGTACTGGTCCATTCTGTCAGGTACTTTTGTGTAGGAGTCTATAAATCTCTTTAAAGAAAACGTATATTGTCATTTACTGCTTGTAAATCTCTATTAAGTTCAACAGGTTTACATGAGAAGTGGCGCATGCATGAGTTTACTCATTATCCTTTAATTTCCATGGCTTCACTGAAACTGTTTGTGGCATGTATTTATCAAAATTGATTTAATACAGAAAGCAGTTTCTTGCTTTCACAAAAATATTGTGGACAGGGTAAGGAGCAAAGCTTATATCCTAACTATTACCATAGACAGCTTCAATTTATAAAGCAGTAAGTATCCAATGTGTACAGTACAATCTAATATTCATTAAAGTGTTGTATCTCCAAACATCTGCATGTTCCTTATATTTGCCAGCACTTATTACCATCTCTCAGTGTTGCTAGAATAATGCAATGAAGATATTCTTATCAGGTAGTTAATAAGAAGAAATACAGTTTTCGAGCGTGCACATGGCTTGTATCCACAAAGGGATACAAGATCTGCAGGCAGAATAAACAAATGTATAGCTTGTCTACAAAACACAGAAAGGCCTTTACAGTATTGCTCAAAAGCTCTCAGAGTCCTGCACAGACCAGCTTGGCATCATATGTGCAGCTCTAGGCAAGGCCAGAACTTGATATTTAGGGATGTAGGAAACTGCTCAGCCCTTTCCCTCCTATTAACAGGCACATAAGGATTTGAACATTTCAATACTGAGGATCTAAACTTCATATTTGGGAGCCCAGTCCCGTGTAGGGGTTTAGTCATTGAAATATTCTGTGATTCAATGTCCACATTAAACACACAGTACTGAAAGTAAAATTCACCATGCAAGAGACCTAAATTCCCCATAAATTGCATTTTATGCTCACTTTGAGTTTCAAGTGCCCAGCTGAGATCCACAGCCCAGGAATACCGAGTGCTAAGACAGCCTGGACAAGAGGAACAAATGGAAAGAGGAATGAATCTCAAACACAGCGTCTCACCAGCACTTAGAAGACTATCTCAGGGCTTCAGTTGGATATCTACATGAGACTGAGTTTCAGCATCCCAAACATCTTCCTTTCCTGAAATGCTCGAACTATATCCCCCAAGAGTAGTGTGAATGTTTGGCACTGCGGCTTTAGGGCTAAAATTCTTGCACAGAGAACAGGACATCTGCCTTTTTGCAGCCTAAGGGAATACTGAACCTCTGTCCCAGGAGAGTACTAGGGTAGGAATAATGGTGTAGGGGTGAAACATTGACCACTCCTGCTAAAAACGGGAGAAAGGGAAACTTTGGGAGAGATAATTAAAGAAGGCAACCGAACAGGGATCTGTAGCCTCCTTACTAAGAGTGCCTACTAGGAAGCAAAAACATCAAAGTTAGGCTTTGCACACCCACTGCAGGCCTCTTCTGTGTGTTTTTTTATCCTCAAGCTATATAATTGTAACATTAAATGTGAAATATTTGAACACTAGAGGAGCAAGCACAATGGTACTCAATTGAAAACAGGATCAAAGTCCAAAGAGTATCTCAGGATCCTGCCAAAATCTGCTTCCATAAATATTGTGATTGCAAGAAAACATTTGATTGCACTGAATAATTATCTATATATGATTATTTTATATTATTTTTTAAAAGCAGAATCCTTGTTTGCAGTTCTAAGGCATTGCCTGTGGGAGGGAAGTTTTCCATAGCTAATAAAAGTGTATGTAAAATGAACATTCAGATAGTTACTGTTAAGGAAGAGAACTCCCTTTATTTTCTAACACTATTTAAACACTGTAAAAGGCCGTAAGGATAGAGCAGTGTTTTAGCCTAAACTGCAGTTGATCGTGAATGCTTAGGGAAGGGATTTGAAGTCAGGATAAAGTAAAAGTTTTCAGGTTTGCTAAGTTCAGACGTATCCTTGTCCAGAAATCACATGTCTGCCACTGACTAGAAGCCACTGATTAAGGCTGATTGTGACACTATGGATGGCATTCAGGAACCAAAGCACAGCCTGTAACTCCATTTCAGATGGAGACACATTTACAAAGGCTTTTCAAATTTATGATAGAACTTTACTAAAATACCAAAAAATACATATGGCTACCTATATTTAACTGGAGGTTGTGCCACCATTGAAAGTGTTTTCCCAAAGAAGAAGTCTCCTGTCTTTTCTTATCGTAATCAAAACAAGACATTTTTCTTTGGTCTCAGTTTTGGAAATGGCAAGACCATTCTAGAGTATATCTTAAACAGAAAAAGAGATATTTCAGTCAACACCACTAACAAAGAATAAAATACTATCATCTACACAGAAAATGTTCATCTTACATATTTAAAGCTTGGTAAACCTACAAGTAACTGAGTAAAAACTCCTATTACAGAAAGGTTCAGGCACTCCTGACAAGGAGTGGCTCTCCTCATGTTTAAATAAAAAATTTCACTAGTGGGTTCAGTTTTGGGATCCCTAACAAAAGAGATATTAACTGACTGAAGTGAACCTAGTGGAAGGCCACCAAGCTGACTGTGGGCTGGACCACATGATGTACAAGAAGAGGCTGAGGAACATGAGTTTATTCATGCTAGAGAAGAGAACACTAATGGGGGGATATTACTGCTGTCATCCACTAACAAAATTGCTGCTTATGAATAATGGGAGCCAGACTTGTCCTAGAGGTGCACATTGGAAGGACAGGGGGTAATGGCTGCATGTTGTGGCATGGGGTATTCCAAGTGATAACAGGAAAAAAGTTCACCAGTGGCTAGACACAGGCATGGGTTGCTGAGAGAGGTGGAATATGTGTCACTGGAGAAACTCAAGATTTGACTGTGCAAGAACCTGAGCAATCTGATCTGTCTTTGCAGTTAGCCTGTGTCGAGCAGCAGTTTGGACTAAATGGCCTTGAGTGGTCATTATGTGCACTATCCTTTTTTGTGACTGAAGTTGTGCTCCAGTTTTGTCTGGGATTATTTCCCTCTTCTGCACTTTTGTCACTACTGGTTACATAGTGTTTCATCTTGCTGGCCACATTAGCCTTTATATCTGCTCCCTGGAACATGTCAATTTGTACTAACTGTTTAATTTTTACACAACACTTTCTTGACCAAATTTAGAAGATGATGCATAGTGTACTTGCCACCTCTATGATCACTTCATCTGAAATATCTTGCTGTGCCATTGGTGTGGATGTACATTGTTCTAAGTACTGACAAGACTGTACATTCCCATACATCCCACCAGCAGTTTGCTGACCACATATGTCTGCAGTTTGCACAAGTTCCCAAACATCCACATTCTCTATGGATTCATGTACTCCCACAGTATAAACCACTCTGAAAGAAAGGATGGGGAATGCATTGTTAAAGAGATCCAGTAAGGCTGCATTCCTTCTCCAGGCAGTACTCTGAATGACATAATTACGATGAACATTTAAAGATGCCCATAAAAGAGCAAGAAAATCATCAAACCACATTTGCCTTAAAAATGTTCTTTTTGCTGCAGTCCCCACAAACAACTGGCAGGGAGCTTTTTAACCGCATCTACTAATCACTAAGTTTGTCTGGTTGTTGCCTTTCCTTGTAGCGTTCTCTCGTGAGCCAAATGCCCACTGTGAGGACATTTAGCAAGGTCACTGATAGGTTTGAGGTGAGGATTTAGGTCAGAACAACAGGTATGGCAAGTCTATAGGGATCAATATAATCCTTACATGACCTGCAGTCAAGGCACACAAAAGGTGAGGCTGGGTCTTATTTGATTTGCCCTTTGCATCACTGTTATCATGCTCAGAGGCCACCCAGCAACTGAACGGGGAATTTGATGATGGAGAATATTGTTCTTCCCCACTTTTTTTCACAAGATGGGGTTCAGTGGTGATGGATTCTCAAGTATAGGAAACAGGCCTATGTTTCTGTAGTGTGAAGCATCTGGCATACCTGGGAGATCTGAATCAACAGCTAATAAGGAGAACAAAATTAATTTTCCTTACCAGCAAAAACTTGTTTCTTATTTGTTTAAATGCAAGGACAGGAGATTCTGACTCTTCTTATCAAGAGATTGTTCCATAACTGCTTCTTAAAGCTGTAACATTAGCCTTGTTATACTGACTTATTGTTCCACAGATAATTACCACATACTGTAGCACCACTTGTGTAATCATCTAATCATGTAAAAGACAAAATTAATGCAGAAGTTTCCTTAAGAGACTTTTTAAATGAAAAATTGATAGTCTCCATGGAAATGTAGCCCCATACAGGTTTTTCCTCTGAGCCTCCTACTCTAGTGACACTTTTAATACGTGCTAATTAGGCACATTCAGCCTTCTATTACATAGGAGTAGGCAAATGCTAATTACTGTTTGATGGCTGGAGAGGTTAGATTGTTATGGACAATCTTGAAATTTCTTAAATTCTATGAAATATATGTATGCTGAAATTCATGTCAACGAGAAGCCTGGAAAGTAGAGCTCCTCTTCCCCTCTTCATTTTAAGGGAGGTAGCTATTAAAATGCAAACTACATGCAGAGCTATTTGAATTAAGAGAAAGACACACAAAGAATTCTACTGTTTAAAATGTTAATAGTTTTACATGCTATAGCTGCTCCAGGATAACCTTTGCTTTTGGAAAAGGGTTTACTTAGTCATGTTTCCAATTTCAGAGAAAAACTATAACCCTAGAGCTGCACTAGTTTTGTCTCAGACAGACATCAACATTTTTCATCTACATCCAGAAAATGCAAAAAAGTACCTAAGTACGTCAGATTTAAGCTCTCTTGTAATTCAAGAGTGATGCATTTACTTTTTTCAAGGATACTGCATAACTGTATAGTTTGAAGACATGAGAAGATGGACTAAACTGTGGCCTGGAAACTAACCTTAGCTCATTGATAAGGACTTAATAAAACCATTTAGTTTATAAAAAGATGACTAGACCACAGTTTGTATGCATGTGAATACAAAACCAGCAGGTTTTGGCTGAGATTCATTCCTTTTTAAAAAAAAAAAAAAAAAAGTTGAAATAGACATACTCATCACACACTGTGAGCTGAAGTGTCCTGTGGAGATGCGTGTCTGTCTCCTTCAATAATAGGGGGAATTTAGGTACCTAATGAATTGCCTGAGATTACGATGGGTGAATCTGGGGTCTTATTATTTGGGTGGGCTAAGGCACTGCCACAACCAAAGTCTGAAAGCTGAACCCAGCAAACATGAAACTGGAACTACAGGAAACCACAAATTAGGAACTATTAGAGATCAGTGTGTAAAATACATTGCTTTAGATGCAAGAGATTTTGGAAGGCACAGTTTCTCTGAACATTACAGTCTAGATTAACCACAAGCTATTTGACCACATGGTATCTGACTATCGATCGTTATTCATGCTCATGAATATTTGTTTATGCAAGCAGTTCCCTTGACTTGACCTGTACTGCTTGCAGAGGAAGGGCTCATTCAGCACAGGCAGTACTGGCATAATCTGGCCATATGAGTCTATACTGCAAATATTAATGCTGCTTTTAGAAATGATAGTCATCTTGATAGTCATAATTCTCAGGGCTAACGGCTTCTTCAAACAAGTGCTTTGGCATACTGAGTTACTTAAACCCTTTCCTAAGTAAACAATAGTGTCAGAGGTTGAGGCCAATAGAGGTTCTTCCCACTGCATGTTTTCTGGAGAGGAGTTAGTCACCAAAATTTTAGAACCGCCTTTAGCTGAAACTAGCCCATGACCTTCTCAAATTGTGCCTTTTTCTCTGGGCTCTAATTTCTTTCTTTAAAAAGATAGGTTAATGATAAAGCCCACTTCGGCGTGTCAAGGTCTATGTGTCAGCTATATGTTCTTATTATCCTTCAGCCTCAGGATACTGTAAAAGTTGGATAGATACTGACCACCTGCAATTCTGGAAGGCCGGACAGAAAACCTACTATCTCCTCTGGGCATGGGACAGCACAGAAGAGCTCCCTGCTCCTCCTCAGCATTGTAGCATTTATTTCTACAGAAGTGATATATCAAACTAATGATTTTATATTGGTTTCTTATTTCTTGATGGTACAAAACTGGGAATAATTTATTGGAGGAATTTTTTTTTTTATATTTAAATGCGAATCTCACCCACTGAAGTTAGTCTGACTTGTCTGTAGGAAACATCATCCTAAGCAGCCTGCCAGATTGATTAATTCCTCTGCAATAATACTAGATACTGGCTTTTTTAATGTTACTAGCAATATTTACCCAGTGAAGAACAACACATCTTACAGTGAAGGCTGGTGGTAAGGACTGTTTTACGTTGTGCTATCATTGGGGAAAGATCAGAAAGCATTTCATCTGTGGAAGGCAGGTCCTTCTGACAGGTTCTCAAGAAGTAAGTGTACACAAAGTTTTACAGTCATGCATGTCTGTTTTCTTAAGTGAAAGACACATGTAGCCCTGCCTCCTCCTTCCTGCAGTGCTCTACCAAGGAACATATAGAGGAAAAGCCGCTGACTTCTCTGGCATATCAGGCACTGTCAATTAGTGCATTATAAATTCAATACCGCATTGTAGATTATATACGATCAATGATGCCAAAAACCTCTTCAGTTTAGTTGCTCTAAAAAAAGCCCGATGTTTGGGAAAAGTTGCAAAAGTGAAGAGAAACAGCATCTTAATGGGAAGCTCTGGGAGAGGTAACAGTATCAAAACTCCACCAAAACATTTCAGAAAAGTTTGTTGCATGAACTTGTCTACGTAATGACAATTTAAATGAAGATATCAAACTTAAATTCTTGCAGTTAAGGCCTCTAGGTCCCTCTTTCTACAATTTCATTTCAGTCAAGACCAAGTATATTTGGCCTGACCTCATCCAACTTGTGTTGGTTCCTAAAATAAAAAACAGGGAAGAGACCATGGCACACCAAGAGAGATACCATGTAGCAGGGTAGACATGCAAAGGTAGGGAAGACCTAGGATAGCTCAATCCAGTAGGACTGAGCAATCACACAGGAAGATATTTAAGACTGACATGGCTCACACAAAGTAGACTTTCAATAATCCCAGACTGAAATTTTTTATTTTAAACTATCAGGACAGATTGGTAATCTTTTCCCCATTTTAAAAATGCTAAAGATCTACTTATTCTTTCTGAAGTAAAATACTTTGTCTAAAGTTAAGTGACAAGTTCTCATCAATCATTTTGCACAGAAAAAATACCCAGCATGTGTATTTTAATGAAAATTCTCACTTGAAAATGCTTGTCAGCATTATTTGCAATAGGTGGGTCTGTCATATTAGAAAGAAGCATACTTTAGCATCACTAAGGTTAGCGATGACACTCCAGAAATGACACTATGCCTCACTGTAACACACAAAAAATAACTATCATGGCAAAGGGATTTTAAAAGTAGACTAACGAAGAAAAAAAATGGACTCTTAGAAGAATCAGAACAATTTCTGGTCTGGAGAAAATAGATATTAAAATGAACATCAATATGTATGTTTCAAGGCACTGATTAATCATAGGAAGGAACTCCCAATATCTTTTGTTATCCCTCAGTGTAACATATCAGGTGGTGACACTTCGGAATTTTAAACTCTTCCCAAGTTGTCTACTACCCTTGCCAGGTATTGGAGGAGATGGACCATTTGCCTGCTTTGGTAGGTCAATAATTCATGACAGAACTCTCTACTGTATCTTCCTGCCTCAGGAACGCTTGGCAAAACCATAGGGGTCAAAACACTTTTCACTGTATTTTCTTTAGTAATACATTTACCCAGGACCCACGGTAATATCATCCACTCGACGATCGTTGGTGGTGGTCCCTGCATGCTCAAGTCTGACCTGTCAATGTGCTGAGAGGCAAGCAACAGCAGGAACAGAAAAGTCAAGTAGGATGCAGTATGGCAGATAAATTTGATAAATGGCTTTCTGATGAACAGCCCTAATGGGCTTTTGGGAGCTATCAGGTAGCACACAGAGAAGACTGGGAAAAGGAGTCCTATCACAACACATGTCAACATCTTCACAGCCCAGTGTCGCCTCCTCCATCCAGGGAACTCATCGTACCAGCGGGATGCAAGCAGCTGCTGGCAGTTGGGCTGAGCAACAAACTACAGAGAGAAGAAGAAAGGAAGACGGTTAGTTCCTTGTTACCTCTGTAAAGCTGTTTCCATGCTATGTGTGTTATGATAAGTAACCTTTGGCTAGAGATTAAAAAAAAAAATAAAAATCCACAGCCTGTGCAAGCCCACTCATACTGATAACACCAGTAAGCCAGGGCTGGGTCAGCCTGTTCTTCCTTCAACACAAAAAGTATAGTACAAAGCAATCAAAATTCACTTTTCTCAATAAAGCTTGACTTCCCCATCAGTTGAGTACAGAAAGACCCAACAGATCATAAAACACAGGTACCTCAAAAGCTGATTTCAAACTGAAAAACAAGTTCACAAATACTTCCATTATTCAGCGAGCAACATTTGTGGAGAATTCACAGAACACGAGGTAGAAGTCACTATGAAAATGAAAAAGCACGACTGAGATCTGTAAACATTGAAATTGAATTCCATAGCGATGAACGAACTATTCCCAGTATGTTCTCTGCTAATTCTCTGAAAATCAGGCTTACATGCTTTTATACTGACAAAACTCTTACAGATACATTACATAATGCTTGCACAATATGAACTAAGCACTAGCATTCCCCGGTGTTTCACTAATCCTTGTTAGGATATATTCCTATCATGTACAATATTTTATGGTTTGTCTGTTCTCCATGATGGGATTTCAGTTTTCAAGACATGATCTTTAAAATTGAATTTCACCAAAAAAACCCAAACGCAGTAAATATTTAATATTTTTCAGATAGCTTTTCAAATAAGTTTTAAGTATATTCCAGGGTTTTATGTCATAATTTTATTTGATCACTAGTTCCTATTTTCCCTAATGCTTTCTTTTATAAAGGGGACATAGAGTAGCAGCACAATAGACTTGATATGAGAGATACAATAGAAGCAACATATGCATCAAAGAGAGACAGAGTTGCTGCATTTTGTTTAAGA
>NW_009632563.1:0-6503 GCF_000690535.1 Cariama cristata
AAGACTTATGGGTTGGAAACTTAAAACAATCTTTAATAAAACAGTGACAGTGGAAAAAAGAGTAAATAATATTAAAACTAATACTACTAATATTAGAAATATACAAAACCGATATTACTCTTCCCAATGATGACCATGGGACCGCATGCCGCACCACAGCAGCTCACAGCGCTGACAGGGCAGGGCGGGCACCCGGATGTCCCAGAACTCAACTCCACAGCAGCTGGGAAACCGGATTGAGGGGTGCACGGTCAGGGTCGGAGGCAGGAGAGCGAGCAGAGTCCCACCAGGATGCCGGCCATGAGGGAGAGGGCTGACCCCCGTGATCCCTGACCTTTATACCGAGTATTCCCGTGGGTGGGATGGAATATGGCATTGGTCAGGCCTGGGTCACCGGTCCTCTCTGCAGCTTCCTGGGGGTGCGACCTCTCCTCCGCCTTCCCTGAGGGCTATTAGCCTCAACCTTTCCTTAACAGTTGAAACATCATTTTAATGTCGACAATACTTTATCCTCTCAGTAAAGACTACTAAAGACTACCTACATCTATTTTCAACTCCTAGACAATGACAACCCACAGACAATGACAGAAGAGCCACATCTGATGTTGGTTAGCCAACATCAAAAAAATAATAATACAGCTGAGATCCATCACAGAAAACTCTTCATCTAAGGTCATCTGCAGCAAATAATCACACTATCATAGTGTGAATGAAAGGTGAATGTATTTCCAAGTGATTTTGTCCATAGTATTCTAAATCAGTTACCTGACATTGCAATTGCAATAGCAAAAACATCTACTGGGTTTAAAGCCTTGACTGTTACTACAGAAGTACTTCAATGAGACAGCATTGCTAGAGCCATGTTGCTTCAGAATTAAGCCCCACATACAGATTGTCTGCTAGCCACATTTTTATTCCTGCTCAGATACCAAACAGGTCCCTTGTTCTACCATACCCATTATTTGATAGGCCATATTACGAGTTAATCTGCAATAAGATTTGGAAACTGTTTAAAACCAAAACCAAAACCAAAAACCTTCAGTTTACAGATACAGCCTGAGAAAGTGCTGTAGTCCTGGAGGAAGTACCACAGTACTGAGGAAGTGCCACAGTGTTGGAAGGACTGGTGTGTGCAAAAAGAGGTTGTTGTTGACAAAGCTTTGCTCCATAACCTAATTGTTTACCTATATGGAAATTGCTCCATAATCTAAGTAACTACTACCTTAAAAAAACCAAGCCATTGTGGGGTTGGCAACTTTCCATAGGCTTGGTTAAAACTAAAAATCCTATCTTCCAATTATTTGCAAATCTAGTTCTCTCTAGTGCCCAAATTTCTTTGGTAGTTTGAAGTCTAAGTAATTGATCTCCATCTTTTCCACAGTCTGCGGAAAAATGAAAGTCCTGGGAAGGGGAAAATCTTTATATGTCCTCTCCAACTGCAATTAAATTTTTCAAAATCCAACAGAAAGGTGATTATTTTTCACACTGGACATTAGTAAATATAGAAGTTCCTTTTAAATTAATTTTTAATTTCTAAATGTAAAAAAGTGTTTTGCAAGTTAAAAAAATACTGTATTTTACCTTGTGCTGCCTCTAGCATGGCCCACTAACTACAGATGAGAGCCTAGGTTTCAAATTCAGGCATCTAATTTAGAGAATTCTAACATTAAGTAGTGCAAATATCTCCATGAAGAAATATTTTTGAGAGAGAATAAGGGTGGGTATTTGGGATATTTCCAGGCTATGCTGCAATATACAAGACTAAGATTTTACTGGTAACCACTATCCCATCTAGCCACCTTCTGTGAGCATTGCAATAAATTCTTTTTTCAGTATCATGAAGGTGTTGGAAATTAGCAATCAGTTTAAAAATCACCACCAAAAGTATTTTCAGAATTTTTAAGGGGAAAAAATCTTCACTGGAAAATTTGATAAAAAGTGTCTAATAATAGTTTCAGAACTAACCAGTGAGACAGTGTAATGTTTCAAGGTGCTAAGAGTCTAAGATTATCTTCTGAAGAATAAACAAGAGAACCTATTTTTCTTTACTAATTGTCAATTTACAGCAAAACCTACTTTTGTCAGTATCCCAATGACAGTCCTCAAAAAAGGAAGACTTGCCAGTGAAGGTCAGCGAGGCAACATGATGGAAAAGACAGCATACGCGAAAAGTGGATAAATATTTTTGTAATTCAAGCTGTGTGAAGGCATTAGAAGGTTAGTGCCCAATGACTTTGGCATCAGTGTGTAACTGGTTAATTCCCACCAGAATCAGGTGCGTCCTAATAACAGTTTTAGAAACATCCAGAAAAAACTTATACAATAATTTTGTTTTCAAATGAAAAAACAAAATCCTAAAATCAGCAGCCATTTTGAATTTATCATGTTCTTTACCACAAAATATTTTAATGTATTCTTCAGGCAAACTTTATTAGATCCTTTGCTGGTACGTAGTATGGTCAAAGTAGCAAGTTTAACGTGATAAAGTATACGTCTTCGTAATTAATCCTGTTGCCTAAGACAGACAACAGACCAGCATGCACATTGTGATAAGGATCACAAAAGAAAATTATTCCAGAACCGATCATGCTCAATATAGAATATTTTTTAAAAATACATTTAACTCAATAAGTATTGCTGATAAGAGGACAGGGAGTAACTAAGTAAAACATAATGCTGCCTGAAGTTTACTCTCCAGCCTACAAAACTGCAAAGAATTAAACACTGTTACAACTAACAACATTTACTGTAACTATGAATTTAGAAAAAAGAATTGCAGATTTGCAGGATGACAGCCTTTCTTAGGCCAGTCTGAAAAAGATTTCTGTATGTGCCTAAAGACAAGCTGGGCTTCCTACAAATAGAAGTAGGTATATCTTTTTGCAAGACGTATAATTTTTCTTCAGTTTGGGAGTAGATTTGCACTGTATGAAAGAGCAAAAAGGAAAGATTTTTTAAGAAATAGTGAAAAATTATTCTCAAAGCCATAATAAATGGCTAGTAGATTTAGGATAAGTATTATTACTGAAAAATAATTCTGACGTAGAAGAAAAATTACTGGATTTTAATTTGACTTCACATCATGTAAATTTTCAGCAATAAATATTTAAATAAAACTTCATGTTAATACTTTCCCCTTAATTTCAGCCAAAGCTGAAAAACTTCTATTAAAATTATTGTGGGGAGAATCTATTTATAAACACATTATTTTGATTAAACAGATTTCCTTTGTGGTTTGGATGATTTTCTTCCTTCATGAAGGCTAATTAAATAGATCATAAACAGAAGAAACAAACTGCAGATAATAACATGCTAAGTAAAATGCTATCAGAGATCTTCTTCCATAAATATTGCTCATGTTTTTCTCCACAAAACATAAGCCATACCTGAGCAGCCCAAAAATTCAACATCTAGACATTCTGCTTTATAAAACCAGCTTTAAGAGAAGAGAAATCACTGTTCACATCCAGTGAATTATACTTTCTCGGTCAGATGCAGTGAGCAAATGCTTTTCTTTTCAGGATAAGGGATCGGGGCTGGAAATGCTCTCCAGAAAAAAAAAAAAAGAGGAAGGAAAATATTACTTTATGGGGTTCTTGCAGCTCATGTATTCCCTCAAAACTAAGGCAAATTAATTTATTCATGACCTTTACAGAAGAAAACTTTTAATCAAACAGCACTTCAGATGCAGTAGCTCTTAGTCAATGAGATATTCATAGACTGTTCTAAGAAAGGAGTTTACTACATCAAAACTTCCCCTTGAATTTTTAGCAATTGGTAGTAAGACCAATGCTTTGCAACATTTATTGGTACATTGCAGAAAATAAAAGCAACACAGAAAATGTAGTTGTGACAGTCACCAGTAAATGATTACTTTCTATTATAAAAAAAAAGAGAGATGGAGTAAATATAACTATTTATAATTCAGATTTTTCTTAAACATTCCAAAGAATTGAGTATCAGCTGATCTCAAATTAAAGCCAAAGCATACAGTTACCTGCCAAGATAAGCATGAAACATTTTTAAGTTCACTTCCTATAACCAGCTGCTTAAAATATACTTGCACTGCTACAACTCTTTCAAGAACCTGATGGAATCAGGAATTTCTCACACTAACTGGGTAACATGATTGTATCAGACACAGTACTTGAAAAAAGGAGACTATAGATTTTTCAGTGTGTTCCCTATACATATTAGAGTGTACATATATAGATGCACACATATTTATATCGTCACTTCTTTTTCCTCTATTCTTTCTCAAAGTATGAAGGATTCATTTAATTTTCAGAAACTGATTTCAAGTCAAATCACTCCCGGTCTTAGTTTTAGAAACATTCAAAACCCAAAACAGAGAGATTATTTTTCTAGCAATTCAATTCCTACTTCAAAGTAATAATGAAAACACTAATTTTTCTTCAAGTGTTTTTCACCAAAACGTTCCTATTTTTCACATGGGCAACTGATATATAATAAATACTTCAAAATGTCTAACCTTTTATCTGCTGGTGGGGTATTATGACAGTTTCAAAATGTTTTCTACTTCAATTACTTCTCTATATATTTTACTGAACTTGAACATCCTTAAAAAACAACAAATATGAAACATATGAGAAGTTGGATTGTAAATTTGAACTAAAGTCTCATTTGAGCAAGATCAAGGTTAAATCCTTCACAGCAGGCAGGACATCCCTAAATAATATATGTTGCCCTGGTTTTTCCACTCTTTTAAGATGACTTTGGAAAACACTAACAAAATGTGAAAGGTTTTATGACGATTAAAAATAAACAAAATTGTGAACATACACATTATCTGACCTCTGTGGGGCTTGAGTCTTATAGAGGATGAAATGTTCTGGAGTCTCATCAGTTTGGGGTTACAAAATTGGAAAAAAAATCTTCCCAGGTTAGTTTTTGTGCATAAATAATTTTAAAAATACACAGGTATCACTCTCCTAAATTCTTGGTTATGATCTAATATGACTATGTTGAGTCCTCTTCGAAGTCTGGGTCTGCAGCATAGTTCCAAAATAAGAAATAGATGCTAGATTCCTTGACTATTGCAGCTGGAAAACTTGAGTATGTTGGGCCCACTACTTTCCTCTTTAGGCAAATGAGGGCTGGCAATACTGAGTAGGGGAACCAGATCCAAGAGAAAAGTTCATCCACATGGCCTTTGCTAACCATCTCCAGTCATTTGAGGGGAGGAACTGGAAAGCTCTGAAAAGAGACCACTTATCACATATGGAAGCAAAAAAGACATTATTTGTCCTTTAAAGGGTGTGTGTGCAAAGCCAAGGACTTTGCAGATAGAGAGAAACTCTGCCAGAGGTCCAGGTCAAAACAAAAACTCAGTGATACAACCTTTCTATGGTGCCTAGGTTTCTTTTAATTGAGCGAAAAGAACACGTCCCAAAAAGTTCACACAAGTACATTCTTTATACATTTAGATACCTAGCTTCAAAAAGAAAGCAAAAGGACCAAACAAAATAATTTTTGTTGTTGATGCTTCCAGGACTTGCTTGGTCTGGTTGCTGCAGAACATATAGCTTCCCCTTCTCACCAAATGCAAGGGTAGTATATATTTAGAGGTTTTGAGCCTAAACATGCCCCACTTGTATGTAATTAATTCTTCTCAGGAAGATTCTTCCAATTGCTACTCCAAGAATCCTGCTGGATTTAACTCAAAACACACACATGCTGATATTCTCGTTTGGTGAAATCTGTACCTTCCTTTCCCAAACCTTTGGTTTGCCAGCAACAGCAGTGATCCTCATGATTGCAGGGGGCATAGAAAAACACCACCACATTGTATGAAAGAAGTAAATGCAGGATTCCAAGGGATATCCCACAAACCTTTCCCCAAGACACACAGTTTTATATGAATATGATTAAATATGAGACTCTCCATCATCTACCAGCAGTCCTGGCTAACCGGGGAGGTCCCAGACGACTGGAGGTTAGGCAATGTGACACCCATCTACAAGAAGGGCTGGAAGGAGGATCCGGGGAACTACAGACCTGTCAGCCTGACCTCGGTGCTGGGAAAGGTTATGGAGCAGATCATCCCGAATGAGATCACAAGGCATGGGAAGGACAATCAGGGGATCAGGACCAGCCGGCATGGGTTCATGAAAGGCAAGTCCTGCTTGACCAACCTGATCTCCTTCTATGACCAGGTGACCAGCCTGGTGGATGAGGGAAAGGCTGTAGATGTGGTCTACCTGGTCTTTAGCAAGGCCTTTGACACTATCTCCCACAGCATTCTCTTGGAGAAGCTGGCAGCTCATGGCTTGGACAGGAATACCCTTTGCTGGGTGAAAAACTGTCTGGCCGGCCGTGCCCAGAGAGTGGTGGTGAATGAAGCTAAATCCAGTCGGCGGCTGGCCATCAGTGGTGTTCCTCAGGGCTCAGTGTTGGGGACAGTTGTGTTTGTTTAACATCTTCACTGATAATTTGGGCGAGGGAAGCTCAGTAAGCTTGCAGACGAGACCAAGCTGGGTGGG
>NW_009632564.1:0-8987 GCF_000690535.1 Cariama cristata
TGTGGGGTTTTTGTTTTGTTTTGTTTTTTAAGATAAGATAGCATCTGTGTTGTATAAGAGTCCCAGGAAGACAATTATGTCACCTTAATACTTTATAAAAGGCTTTAGTAGCATTAAAGAATTACTTAGGTAACCTTACCAACAATTTAGAAACAACTTACAAAACTAATTTTAAGAGGCATCTAATAAAGTTTATGAGAACCACAGCAAATTTATTAATAATTATAATAAAAACAATAGAAGAGGAAGAATTACAGGTTAATTGCTATCTACTCATCTCCTCAGTGTAGGCTATCACAACCCTTTCTGATTTTTGTTCTCTTCTCAGTCAATATCAACAGAAACCTGTTTTGTCCCTGTATGCATCATGACTTTGGTAGCAGACGGATCTCTGCACATGTATTGTTTTGTCACTTAAGAAAACAGATATAGGACATAACACAATAATAAGCCACTAATTTACAGGTTTATTACTGTGTATTCAGAGTTGTATGTTTTCACATACAAGCACACTGAGAAGCTTACAGACAAATTAAAACAGAAAGGGTCCTAATAAGGAAGGACTAAGCCTGTATGAAAAAATGATGAGAAGATGCAAATAGAAACTGTACGGAAAAATAACTTACATCAGTGCTTTAATAATAAATGTGTAAATTGCAAATAAACTGGGTTTGCTTGCACTGTACCTAGACATCCATCTAAGACAGGACCTTCAAAATAGCATCATTTTCTCCGTAACAATTCATTCAGTCTGACCGCCAGCTGGATAACGATAAGCCAATTAAATGCTCTTTGGATCATGCCTGGTATATAAAAATAGCCATACTTTGCTAGTCAGGTCAAAAGTACTTCTGGTCTGCTCTGCAGTCTCTGGCAATAGCCAGGAGCATGTGCCTAGGGTATGGGTACCCCTTAGTCACACCCCTGCTTCCAGCAGCCTGTTGCCACTCAATCAGATAACAAGTTCAATAAACAGCTTTGATGGGCTTTCCCTCCATGAAACTGTCTAATTGCTTTTTGAATTCACATTTAATTTTAACCTCCATAACACCTTGTGCTAATCAGTTCCACAGTATAATTACAAAAATGTTATTTTTTATTTAAAGAAAAAATGAGTGATCCTTTCTCAAATTATTTTGTAGGAATATTTCAAAGAATTCCAGAAAGGGTGTCTTGAGGTTAAAGGAAAATAGGACTTTTCAGTTTGGTAACCTGCGATTTTTATGGCCACAGTTAAGATCATTGCCTGTCACCGTAGCAAAGGGATCAGATAAAAATTCTAAATGGTGCTGTCTTCCTACATCCTTAAAGTCCAAGCATCTTATTCCTGTGGATTGTGGAGACTGATGGTGCTAATAATAACACTGAGAGACTAGGGAGAATTTTGCTATGGGGAAAAAGCTGGGTCAGAAGTCAGAAGCTTCTCCATAAAGCAGCTGTTGATTTCTCTGTCCTGATATTGTTGTCCTCATTGTCTGAGATTTTTATGTTTCAAATGCTTCATTATATTTTTCCCCTATATTTCATAGTGTCATGCATAGAAAACTTGAAATTTCCTAGATACAGTTTATAAGAGCCTCAAGGGCCTTTATTTCATAACCTGTGTTAGTAGCCTTGAGTCACTTCCATTACATATGAAGGTGACCTGGGGTTTTTTTCCAGTCACGTTCAGAGGAAACTAAGCATATGGTATACATTTGATACAGGCACTACTCGGGCAATAGGTTTCTGTGTATGACTGTTGATGCTGGATTTAAGTCTTTGAAATGAAATTCTGGTTTTTACTCCAATGCATAAGTTCAGCTTCTTCTTTCCAGGTCTCACACTTCTTTTACGGCAGACTTTTTTTCCCCCTCCATCCTTTCTTGAAGTGCCTTGCGTTCTCAAAGTCCTGTCAGTCTCTCTGCTCTGTGTTTCTTTTCCTCCTCTAGCTGCTTTCCCTCGCCTTTGCATTACACTGCCTGCCGACCTACAATGTAAGTTCTTCACTACTTCTGCATTCTCCCTCATTCTACTTCTGGACTTTGCTTGTAAGGTCATACACATGAAGAAATATAATCCCCAACTAACCTGGATGTGCAGATACAGTAAGTCTGAGAAAACTGTGCTTTAACGAGGGAAGTATCTTTTCCTCAGAGTGAAAGCAAGGATAGTATTAAATTGCTAAAAAGAACCGTGTTGCCAGCATAGCCCTTCTAATCTGCATGTACTTCATCACTATAATCCCTCAGTAAAGCTATCCTCGCAGGAACATGGCCTACAAGAACTCCTTTAAAAGCAGATTCTTCCCCTACTTGCACTTAATTCTAGCTTCCATGTTTCCATTTTATTCTGGGCTATTGCACTGCTGCTTCAAGTCTTCTAGGAGTTCTCTCTTATTTAATTATGACCTTTGCCAATAAGCATGTCGCGCTTGTTCATGTGCTTATTTTGACGGATGCAGCAGTGTAAAATTTAAGGTTTTTTTTTTCAGATTCCTCAAATAGATGATTTAGAACAGCCTGATGATTATCTTGAAGAATGACTTAAAATGTGGATTTCTCTGGCATTTTAACCTTGTCTTCTGTAAGGACACACGCAACAGAGTTAGGAGATTCTTCCCTTATTTTGTCGGATGCAGCAGTGTAAAATTTAAGTTTTTTTTTTTTTTCAGATTCCTCAAATAGATGATTTAGAACAGCCTGATGATTATCTTGAAGAATGACTTAAAATGTGGATTTCTCTGGCATTTTAACCTTGTCTTCTGTAAGGACACACGCAACAGAGTTAGGAGATTCTTCCATGCTATATGAAAGAAATATGCACATTTTCAAAGACCAAGATGGCTTAGTCTTTGATACTCACATTTATGCTGTCACTTTTTTCAGACGCATATTTGAAAATGTACAAAAAACAATCGTAGACTCCTATATTAGCAAAAAACCTAATTGTCTATGGCTTCTAAAACCTATGGTTTTGAAACCTTTGATTTTTTCCTTTGAATACTACTGTTATTTCTGGGAAAAAATGGAAGTCTGAGTAACATCTGAGTTTTAAAACACTTCCTCTTTTTGTTGAACAAGAAATTTGGTAGGTATACACTTGGAAAATTCTGTGTCAACATTTCCAATTACTAGCTATTGAAAATTTAGATTTGATGAACAAAGATAAAAGATTGAAAATTGCTACTTCAAGCTATCTTTCTTTGGCCTGCTGTTCTTGGTTATTACAAATAGAGCATTCTTTGCCTGCTAGTGATGTTTTCAAGTGGAGTATTTCCAAACACCATTTCACATGTTTCAGATTTATTCTAATTTGATTCAGTGTTTTACACAGGTAATCCCTGCTGCTTCTAAGTATTGAAGGCCTTGATCCTACAACTGACAGCATATTAGCAGACAGCTATTGTTGCTCTGGGGAAACTGTTAAAAGCGGTGCAAGGAGAGATTAGAGGTTAGAGAAATCATCTTTTAACGATAGCTACAGTATATGTTGCTATTGAAGTCCTCCAGGCATCCAGGTGTGCTTTTTTCCCCTTCTCTCCCTCCTCAGCACCATCACTCTGACCGGCTGCAGGCTGGTTTATGGAAGGTAGTCATAAATACGTGCTGAAAGCCTGTTCTGCTCACGGCCCGTCTTGTTCCAGCCCTGTCACATTTTGCAGTGAATGCTTGTACCTATTTCTGAGAAATAGTTTGCAATTCTGTTCTTATATAATTAGCGTGTCCCAGCTCTTTATTTGCCTAAGGAATTAAACAGAGCTCAAAATACTGGATGACTACGTGAACCTGTATGCTGTGATATAGAGCCTGCTCAAAACATTCTGCTGCCGGGGCAGCTTGCCCGGGGTCGGTTACACCACCCTCACTGTGCACACCCAATGGATGCACCACCGCTCATCCCTCGTGTCACCCCAGAACCAGGTTTCATGACGTGTCCAACAGCAGCATTCAGTGTCTTCGCAGTTTTGAGATCAAATTTGTCTCTCGTGGCTGTTCATACCGCTTTTGCAACTGAAACAGCCTGAACCTCGTCCCAGAGTAAAATCCAGCTCACGCAGCTATACAGCACTGCAGGGGCAGCTGGACTGCGTTCTGCTCTGCAGAGTGAAGTGGAAATGCTGCTCAGGTACTGCTCGCCTTTCCTCTTGTGAGACTTCTCACCAGTGCCATTGGAGAGACAACACCTTTACCGTAAGCTTAAGTGTAACAATTGTATTTTTACATTCTGCCAGTTTAGTCTTTTAACTACTGCATGCCATAGCATATGCTGTAAGGCTTAAATACTGTAAAACTGTAAACTGCTATGTCCCGTTATACAGCACAGACATTATGGCACTACTCTACAAGTTCCCACAAACAATTTGAATCGGCAGAAGAAGCAGTCCTGCACCCCCTCTACCGCCGACCACCCTTTTCCATCCCCACTTAATCTGTTCTCTTGTATAACCCAATGTTTTGTGAGACAGGCAATGCAAAATTTCAATAATGTTGTCTAAAGCTAACTATGTTTATTATTTATTGCAAGCTTTTGCCTGAATCTGTTCTTATAGTTGTTCCCAACTGCAACCACAAACACTCGTGCCAGCCTAAGGGAAGGGAAAGCATGGTATTGAATGAGCAGTGGCAGTGGGGGAGCAGTTTTTAAGACGATATTGGCTTACGCAAGACTCAGATGCTTGCAGAATTGCTGTCTAAAGACAACGGCAAGTTTTTTGTGCTTAATGTGTAGCTGGTCTCAGTTTTTTCAGGTTATCCAAGTCAAATCATGTTGCAGTTTTGGTCTATAAGGTAAGATTTGGAGCACAGTGTATACAGAAGCAAAAAAAAGGAAGACTCAGTTGCTACAAGGCAGTTGCACAAAAGATATCTAAGTATTAAAATGGAGCTGAAGGTTTAGTTAAAACCTTATGAACTATTAAAACAAAGGGTTAGAAACTACTCTCAAAGTCACCGTATGTTGCTTATTCAATATTCATCCCATTTACATAGCTTTAGCACCACAGATGCCAACGCAAGATGAGAATCAGCATAATCAGTCTCGTGCCCTGCTGAGGCTCTGCAAACTGTGCGCAAAGACTGTAATCAGCTGATAAAACCATGATGCACTAAAACTGGGCGCCAGTAATCTTGCTAGGGTGCTATATTTACTTAAGTCTATATTGGTAGTGATCCATAAGAGGTTTAAAGTAGCTCTCAAAGGCAGACTTGGTGTTTGAATGATCATTGTTGGGAAGCAAGAATGAACATTTGGATGGATAAACACTGAAAAAGGTTACCTGGTATGTTTGATGCTATGGGTGCTGCCGGATCAGCAGATGACATTAATGCTATGGAAATTCATCACTGGTACACAAAATTTATGAAGGAGTGCCCATCTGGACAACTTTGTCTGCATGAATTTAAACACGTCCTGGATCTACATGGACTTACTCCAGAAGCTAACAGCTATGTTGAACAAGTATTTCACACATTTGACATGAATAAGGTAAGAATTCGTTCTTAACTTCCTGACTTTCTTATAGCTGTATCACTTGATGCATTCAGTTGCATGTCTGGGAGGGCTCACAATGCTGACTATTCAGAGGTTATGGAAGTGATTCGGAGGTGATTCAATAGAAAACTGTGGGCAAACAAACATGAGTTGCAGGCAAACAATTTTGAATGCTCTGTTCCCAATACATTTTGCCATTTTGAAAACTGCATACAGTCATTCTAATACATGTTGAATTGTTTCTCATCTTTGAAACCTGGATTTTTTATTATTATTTTCAATGTGTGTTAATAATTGGAAGTTTTATGTATATAGCTCTGCTTGAAAAATCTTTTTTAAAGCAATAAGTGTTTGGCTGCATCCATAGGTATTAATGCTTTAAGAATATGCAACATAGACACAATATGATTCCTTTTGTCACCTTTGGTCGCTGGATTCATTCTGAGCACCTTCTGTGGCTTAGTTTGGTATCACTCAATCCCCCTTTTCCAAAGACACATCTGTCTGGTTTTGATCTGTCATCCCAACTTTCCCGCTCAACATCCTAGGTCATCCCAAAGGCATCCAGTGGCTGTTAGTTGCATTGCTCTCTTATGTTCTTCCAATCCAGTGTTCATACAGGTTCCTTCTAGCCATGAGACTCACCCAGAAGACTGTGCCTTGTTATTTTCTCCTTAAGCCTAAATAACACTTTCCATCAAATGCTACAGAAGTGGGGAGTCATCTGTAATTCCTATAAAAGTGTTTGTTCTCGACTGAAATAAGGTTTAGGTTGAATTGTCAATACTACACAACCAAAGTCTGCTCCGGCTGATAGAAAAGATGAGTCCACCATGGTAGAAAAACTTAATTTTTTTTAAAAAAAAGCAGTAGTGAAAGCATTAGTGCTTTTTACCCATGCCACCGTGCCATTGATCTCAACGAATGCAGAGATGTAATGAAAAATGTGTTATTACATTACACGAACAACTTCATTGGCAGGTTAAAAGTGCTCCATATTGTAGTCAGAACTACTCCAGGCAGTTTCAATTTTCAGAAATGTCCTTTCTCTTCTTTTTTTATTAAATTCTTTATATTTATTTCAGAAAATGCTGAGAATATAAGGTACCTTGTGTGGTTTTAGATCCAACCTTTAATTTCTTGTATGGTGCCCAGTAGCCTAAGAATTCCCAGAGTCAGCAGCTTTGTTACACCATTTTGTTGTTATGCATATTTCCACACACCCTCCATCCCTGATTCAGCTTGCTTTTTTGGTATTATGTAGTTCCTTCTTACTTAATCTTCAGGTACCATGCCTATAAAATCAGGCTCATCGCATGCTCTTTTCTTCCCCCTGCCAATTAGCAGATAGTCAAATATACTGGAATTTGATTAAGTAAAATCACCTAACTCAATAAATGTGCTAATTACAGATGATGAGTAAACTTCTAGTCCATAAACATGGCATCTGATTGGCAGAAATTGTCAACTTAATGCATCAATTGAAAAGAACACAGTATGTTCCCCAGTAAAGCTTTATCAATGCTGATTTTCTTGGGTAACACACTTGGACAGCATCTGACCTCATCTAAGAGCTTTTACAGTTTAGCTGTACTGCAAAAAGCCCTTGACGTTTCAGTGCTCTTGAAAAATATTTGGAAATATTTATTTTAGACAAATACTTTCAAAGCAACTAGTGACTTGAGAATGTTTCAGAAAGTTGAGCCTGCAGTTGGTTTTAATTACTTTTCAGAAAACCAGAACGTGAAATAAACATATCCTCAAAATCAGGCCTCTGTCAAGATGCTAGCATACCAGTGCAGGACCAACCACAGGCACAGGGAAACTCAGTGTTTACCTTGAGACATCTGAGGGTGTGGAGAGGGAAGAAAAAAGTAGCCTTCGAATAGTTTTGCGCCAACAGAAATGCCTAGGAGAACTTGCTGCTACTGCTGATATTAGTCTATATGTTTGAAAATATTTATTGTGCTCAGTAAATGGTGCATCCAGTACAGGCAGAGAGTGCAGAATAAATTAGATACAAACTTTCAGGGCACGGTTGCTCTTTACAACCTTACTCCTTTCAGCTTTCTCTACTATTTGCAGTCTTTGTAATAATATATGTAATCAAAACTGTAACAGTTTTCTTCACTTGTTTGTATTACTTATATTATTGTGAATGTACATATAGACACTGATGTTTGATTTTTCTATACTTCAAGCATTACAATCCAACATGTTACAGTTGTAAAGAATACTTTCTATATCTAGGTTATTTAGAGTACCTTTCTGTAGCGCAAAAATATTTTGTAAATGTAGCTAGTCACTCTGTATGAAGACAAACATTAGGTGAACCTGGAACCTGTTTAAACAGGGAAAACTCCAAATCAAAAAGGTGGGCAACTTTTTTGGTTTGTTTTTGTCGGTTTGGTTTTTTGCGAGGTGGTGGGTGGTGTCTTTTGGTTGGTTGTTTTTTTCAAGTTACTAATTGCAGGGCCTCCCTCCCAGCACAAATAGCTTAGTCCTCAGGGACTAACTTCCTCAAGTTATCTGATTAATATTAAGACGTATGCCTTAAACTTGTCAGGTTATACACGCATCAGAGTTTCACTGTTACGTAGTCCTGTCCATCAATCTCTGATCCCCTTCTCCTGTTTCACCATAACTTTTGAATCAATTGGCATATTTCAATGAAATTTCAAAGAGCAGGCATTTCAGCTATTTAGTTCCTAAAGTTCTCATAAAAATTGGCAGCTGGATAGCAGGGACACACTCAGAATGAAGGCCTCACTCATGCAGAATTCAGCTTTTATTCATTGTTCAAGGCAACAGCTGGCTGGCAAAATAATCAGGCACTTGTTTCCTTTTGCCTGGTGAGGATACAGGGTGGAGCTGCGCTACCAGGGTGCGGAGATTTAGGGGACAAAAGACCGAGTCTGTACAAATCTAGGCTTTTGTTTTGCTGTTCCCAGAAGAGCTTGTTTAATTAATGTTCCACATTAGGCGGAAAAAGATGTTTCAATGTTTTATCCATTTGGAAGTCTTTCCCCTGTTTTAATGAAATTAAACAACGATTTGGCCTTTAGGGCTTCATAAAATCCACTATAAAAATGTTTATGCTAGGCTTATAACTTCATTATTTAATAATGAGCTTCCGCTAAAGATCTGATATTCATTTCCAGTTCTGCAAGATGTTGCAACAATCCTCCATTAGCTACTGTAATCTGAGGCATAGAATTTAGTGCTTATTTTCTTCGAATCATAGAATCATTTAGGTTGGAAAAGACCTTTAAGATCATCAAGTCCAACCGTTAACCTAGCACTGCCAAGTCCACCACTAAACCGCATCCCTAAGCACCACATCTGCACGTCTTTTAAATACCTCCAGGGATGGTGACTCCACCACTTCCCTGGGCAGCCTCTTCCAGTGCCTGACAAACCTTTCGATGAAGAAATTTTTCCTAATATTCAATCTAAACCTCCCCTGGTGCACCTTGAGGCCCATTTGCTCTCATCCTATCACTTGTTGCTTGGGA
>NW_009632565.1:0-449 GCF_000690535.1 Cariama cristata
GAGGAAACATGGGAGCGGCTCCAGGGTCAGAGAGGGCGTGCGTGACCAGGGACCAATTCTGGGCTGGCCCAAGGAAGAGGTTTGGGGGAGCACGGTGTGATCCCATTGCCCATCTGCCTGCCTCTGTGCCAGCCCTGCCTCTGTTCCCAGGCTCCAGGAGAGCTCCGGAGCTCTTCCCTGAGGCTGTGTATGAGGAGATTGGTTACAGCCCAGCATGGGAGAAGTAGGCAAGGTTTGGTCTCTCAGGTGGGTGTGAGTCCTCCCTGGAGGCACATCTGCAGGACCCTTTCCCCTGGCCCCAGCCCAGAGATGATCCCCTGAAGCCCCCCAGCCCGTGGTCCCTGCAGCACTGAGGCCATGTGGTCTGTGGGGAGAGCATCCAGGTCCTGGGCGTGGGAGAGGAGCTTCCTCCCAACCAGCTTTGCCCATCCCAGCAGGACAGCCCCCCT
>NW_009632565.1:460-747 GCF_000690535.1 Cariama cristata
CGCCCGTGGCATGCGAGGAGCGAGGGAAGGGGTTGACCTAGGGCAGCTCTGGGAGCACCTCTGAGACAGGGTTTGTCCCAGGGGAGCAGGGTGAATTCCCAGCCCTCCTCCCCATGCAGCCCCAGCTCTGTGGATCCCCCTTCCCCAGCAGTGTTGACCATGAGCCAGGCCAGTGGGGCTCGCTCCATAACACCTCCTCTGCTTCTCTGCAGGCTCCTATTCGGAGGAGTTCCTGACCTAGCTGCAGCCCTACCCTGGGGTCAGCGCGGAGGAGGATGGTCTCGGAT
>NW_009632565.1:824-1648 GCF_000690535.1 Cariama cristata
GGGATGGGGAAGACATGGGACTCTCCTGTGATGCTGCCAACACCAGTGTCTCAGCCCTGTGTCCCTGTGCATCCTCCCATCCTCTGCTCTGCAAGACATATCTTCTCACTCTCAGCAGCTTCCCTCTGCTTTCAGATGTTCTTGTCCTGCCTGGAGGTGACCCAGCAGATGGCTATGATGATGCCAGGGAGGTTTCTGACCCTACGGAGGATGCTGCCCTTGGGCAGGGAGCTGGGGAAGTGCCCAGGGTGCCAGAGGAGGGAGCAGGTGCCAGGGATGCACCCAGAGGTGAGAGGCAAAGATAGCGCTGCTGGTTCCTGGGGTGCCGTCCCTGGTGCCACCCAAGTCACTACCGTACTGAGACCCAAACCTGCTGGGAAGGGGGAACCTGCCCCAGGAGATTTCCTTGGAGGGGCTGCGGGTGGGAGAAGGAGCTGAATGTGGTGAGGATCAAGGAGGAAGGTGATGTACAGACCCCATGGGGCAAACTGAAATGTCCTGCCTTGCTCCTTGCAGGGGGCAGCCTGTGCTCACGCAGAAGTGCTGGGGTCCCTGGAGCTGAAGGAGACACCTGGTCCCTGTCCCCAGGGAACACGGGCTATGACGATGCTGAAGAGGTGTCTGTGGCACATCCCAGTGAGGACACCAAGGCTGCGACAGCGGAGCTTGGTGCACAACAGGCCCTGAGCCCCAGGCCAGGAGTTGCGGTGCAGCTGAGTGCAGCCAGGAGAGAGGAGAGCTCTGTGCAGCTGGGAGAACCGTGAGCACCAGGGAACCGTCTGCCTTCACCCATGGGCAGCAGAAACCGCCTGGCATTTCCTCTG
>NW_009632566.1:0-3631 GCF_000690535.1 Cariama cristata
AGAGCTGACCCAGCCTTAAACGGTGACACTGGACTAAAGGAGTTGGAATGATTAATTGCTGGAGTGCCTTGGCATCCCAGGTGTCATGCCACCATTGTCATCATGGCAAATGTCAACAGGAAAAATGAAACCCAAGGAAAAAGTGGCTAACTGAGCAATTCTAGACTAACAAACAGGATTTGGTACACTTGGTTGGTTGTTCAATGGCTGCTGAGAGGTCTACTCTGAAATGGTGAACTTCAGGTTTGAAGCATATTTTGGTGGTGTGTGCAGTTACTGCAGTGACTGTTCAGCGGCTTGTTCGGGAAAACAGAGATGAAGCCTGTTTTCTCAGTATTCTGAGTTCTACTTTTTTCACGTTCATGGTCCTAAGTGAGAAAATGTATTGTTAATTTTTATAACTTGTAAAATCCTGGTTTGCTTTCTATTTTGTAAATATGCCTTTTCTTGTGCAGGACATATCAGACCACCAGTACCTCCAAGTTCACAACAAAGATAACACTCATATTTCTGTTGGCGTTTTAGACTTGAGTTAATTAACATTTTTATAGGAGCAATAATTAACATTTTATGAGCTAGATTCCCTCATCCCTTGAACCTAGTTTGGCTTCACTTCATACTGGAACACATAAGTGGGTAATGTTACAAAATGCTAATGTTCAATTTGGGTTTAAGGGCAAAATGAACTTCATAAATGCTGCTGAATTGCAGCAATAGCACAGAGCTCCATTTGAAGGAAAAGAAATGGCAGGAAGCCCTTAACACCAGTCCAAGATGCTAAGCTAACACTGAATAATAATTATGCTATAAATATTATTCTGTTTGCTGTTATGCTGGTTAATATTGTCTTACCAATATGACAGTCTTTCAACTATCTGTATCTGTGTTGTTTTATATTTAGATTGCAAGCAAATAAGGGCAAGCCTCTGTGATCTAGTGGCACTTCTAGCAAAATGAGGTTTGGACTAAGATGCTGAAGTGCTATCCCAAGTCAAAATTTTAATTGTAATAAATGATCCAGCACATCATTTGAGGACATGCCTAGGGAAGCAGCATGTTTTAATGCCATGCCTAGATTAGCTACTCTCAGTAGCCCTCCAAAGTCTAATTTCTTTCTGCCTGCAATAGCACTTTTGACAACTGCAGACACAGGGACCCACATTTCCAGCAATAACAGCAATATGCATATTCGTGCCTTTTTAGACATAATATCTTGCATTATATGGAAAACGCAATAAAGTAGATATCTGTTATACTTGATTCAATTTCTGCAGTGTTTATTCTTTGCATGAATGTTTTTCCATGTAAGGTGTCCCATTAATTTAAAAAGAACAATTATTTTCATTAGTTCTATTATTAAATAATGGTGCTGAGGATGTAACTCAGATGAAATACTTGGTTTCCTATATCAAAATACAGGAGAAATGAGACAGAAATATTTATTAAAGTGCAACCACACAATGTTCTTAATGTTTTTATGACCTAAATAACATATTTTTTTAAGATTTCATCTCACAGAGATGTTTACTTATAGCTATTTTATTTTAAATGTTCTTCTTTATCAATGCAGTATTCCAGTGCTAGTTCTTTCAGGTCCCTCGATCTTGGTTTACTTGTGATGAGTGATCTAGTGTACATGTTGTGCAATATATCTTTCCTTGCCACAGTTGAGAGAAGTATCTTATTAAGGAAAAATCTTATTTTTTCAACATTGAGATTTTAAAAATAATTTAACTTAAGTTAAACTCCTGCAGAATTAAAACAAAAAATACCTGTTGAAGGTTTATCTACTCAAAATTTAAGTCCTTTCTCTTATATTTAGTAGGAAACTTAGAGGAGTACTGGAGATTTACTCAGCTACATTGAGTTTTGTAGGAAATACCTCTTGCGATCTATTTTACCTGTCTCCTGATACTGTTTGAAGTAGAGGAAGCCTATGTGCATAGAAAACCACACAGACTGTGGCATAGTGGAAAACAGTGTTATCTATATTATCTGCTGGAGAGGTCACATAGAATGGAACATTATGTCATTTAATGTGCACGGGTTTAAGGCACTTTCTTGGCTCCAGCTGGCTAGGACAAATGTTCTCTTTCAAAGTTCCCTTACCTAAGAAATGCTAAGGGGGTTAGATGGGGGAGCAAAGAAAGGTAAATGCAATATATGACCTTGTTTCTAATCAAAATGTTGTGGACTGAAAATCCATGCAGTTTCTGCAGCATAACTTCATGTGCAAATTTCAGATAATTTGTTAGCTGAAAAAATATGTTAAGTAATAGATGTGATTGATTGCTGATGATACTGTGGCAAATTGCTGATTCACAAACATTGACAAACAATTGAAAATTTCAAAAGCCAAGCTCTTTATTCTTCTTCATCTGAGTTGTAATGTCATCTTAAAATGTAACTTTTTAATGCTGTATCTTTGACAGACAATATAATGTCAGAAGAAAATATATCAATGCCAATAATGAGGATGCGTTTTGAAAGGAAAGTTAGACCTTTTGCACAGTAAGGAGAAAATACTATGAGTCACAAATAACAACAAAAAAAAAAGTTCAAGGAGGAAAAAGACACCCTTTTCTAATGGTCTGATGAGGTCTAACGAATTCCTTAGATGGCTATTTGCAACTTAGGATAACAATCTTAATTACTTGCCAGTAAGTAATGATGTAAATGAAAATCTAACAGTTTTTCTACATATTCTCATGACAGATGAGAGATGTAAAGCTATGTTTATGTAGGTTGAAGTTATCAAAGCACACCTATTTCAAGATCTAGAATTGTAAAATCCAGGAGCAATTGAAAAGATACACTATACCAAGTTTCTTGTTTTGGTCTAATCTTTTAGCACTATTGTAATGCCTGGCATAAACAAAATCAATTTACTAATCATTAACATTTTTATAGACTTCCTCTGGGAAGGTAACTGTTCTCTTAGGAGAGTAAACACTAGTGCCAGGGCTGGCCTAAATGGCCATTGCTGTTATAGCTGTTTACAGTCTGCCAGTTATAACCTTCCTTAAAAAAATTTTCTCTTCTGCAACTTGCTTAATAGATTCTATAAAGTATGATTTAAAAAATTTCAGCATTTCGACTGGGCAAATAATCATTCTCCTGTTCCATCTCCAGTTTGTGATTATAGTTCGAGCATTTGCTGTATATATTAAAGTATGATTAAGTGATTAAAAAATGTTTTTACAAATATGTTAACGACAAAAGGAAGACCAAAGAGAATCTCCCCCCTTTACTGGATGAAGAGGGGAACGTTGCCAACAAGGATGAGGAAAAGGCAGAGGTACTTAATGCCGCCTTTGCCTCAGTCTTCAATAGCCAGACCAGTTACCCTCGAGGCAACCAACCCTCTGAGCTGGATGATAGGGGTGAGGAACAAAAATATCCCCCTGTTATCCAGGAGGAAGTAGTTAGTGACCTGCTGCTCCACCTAGACACGAACAAGTCTATGGGGCCGGATGGGATTCACTCCAGGATACTGAAGGAGCTGGTGGGCGTGTTGGCCAAGCCACTCTGCATCTTCTACTAGCAGTCCTGGCTAACTGGGGAGGTCCCAGATGACTGGAGGTTAGCTAATGTGACGCACGTCTACAAGAAGGACTGGAAGGAGGATCCA
>NW_009632567.1:0-17436 GCF_000690535.1 Cariama cristata
ACTCGTGACTGGCCGCCAGCTGGATTTACAGGCGTTACAGTATGTAACATATTTTTTTCAGAATCTATGCATTAACTATGAGGTAACAGAGTTCATCCAAATTAGGAATAAAGTAATAAACATGATTCAACAAAGACAGTTTTAGGGAAGATTTAAGACAGGTGCAATTTAAGCCACTTAAGTGAGGTATTAAAAGATAAAATAGCTTTATATAAATGCCTCTGAAGGTATCTCTTAGGGACCTAAGGGCACTAATAGACCTTAAAGGACCTAATCATCCTCACCTAGGACCCTCACACACACAGACTCTTGGCTGACCTTAGCTGCCGTCTGCAGGCTTGCCTTGCTTAGTACTGCAGGGACTGGGCCCAGCTTGGCAAGGCCCTGTCCTGCTGACGGTGTTACCATGCTCAGATCCCCGTACCCAACAGTACAGCTAGCTCTTGTTCTTTCCTGACAGTACCTATGGACTAGACGGAGGGCCACAGTGTTTCAGATCTTAGTGATTTAGATTAGAGCTAAAATATCATCTGATGGTGCCTAACTTTCTCTTTTTACTAAAAGGCAGGATGAACTAGCTAGCCTTTTAATACAGATATCTCGGACACCAAGAATCCAGCCCTAATTCTTGAATCTTCATTTCTATCCTACAAAAGTATATAAACATGAGGAACATACCAGTTAATATTAGGACTACAGCCAAATAATTATCCAGGGATGAGACCTTGGCCTGAGCTTTAGAAAACTTAACAGGAAAACTACTGAACATGATGTAAGAAATTGCTGAACATGACCAACAGTAATGTAAGAAGCTGAGAAAAGTTGCAGATAGCATTATGATGGAAGGCTGGACATCACAAATGATTAAGGGGAAGTTATAGTCAGAAATGGCTAAATTTTACAGACAATTGAAGGGAAGCACTGGAGACCTTTGTGGGAGTAAAGTTTTGCGGTGTCAGCTATGTTCAAGAAAAAGTATCAGTAAAAGCATGCGAGGATAAGGTTACCTATAACCATATCAGAAATTCCAAATTTGGCTATGGGTATAGCTAAACTGGGACTATTGGAAATGAGGGCAAAAGGAGTAACAAAGGTAGGTTGTCTGTTTGGGTGAAGACTTAGTCAAAGAAAAGGACATACCAAGGTAGCAAAAATAAGGGTTAACAAACAGAAAAAAATAATAAATAATGCAGGTAACTTATTTACAAAGCCTGGAGCAGAGCAATAAACCAAACCTTTTTTTCAGACCATACCCCAGGTCAAAATTCCCCTATTTGGTCCTCCTGACCAGGAATGAAAACAAAGTGCTTTCCTTGGATAGTAGAGGAACATCTGAGACAAACAGAGCTTCCTGGTATCACCGTATCAGTCCAGACCTGACAGCATCAGGCTAATCCCAAGGACTTCCTAACATCAAAGCCTCAGCAGATCTTTGGGAAATTTTTGTAAATGTAAAGAAATGCAATATTCAACCCTTGCAACCCTTGTTCAAAGCAAATTCAATACCAATCGCACATAGTGAACTTAGAATAAATGCCCATTAACTGATGTGAATCAAAGCAGATGAAAATAAACATGTATTACTTTCTTTGAGTGAATAAGGGGGAAACCAACAAACACAAATGTGTATCAGGGGCCAATTATATCTGGTTTTCACTTTTTCTGAATAAGTATCAGACTTCCACATCCTTTCCTCTGTTGACAACATTTTACTCATATGCACTGTCTTCACACTTATTCATTTAACTGTAACTTTTACTGTCGCTTGATATCATTTCTGATTTTAGCCTGGGATAATTCTCTATTGTTACATGCCTATTTATGATTCACAGCTATTTTCTTTTCCATATATATCCATTGAGGCATACAGCTCTGAGGGATCTATCTCAAGAAAATGCAGTCCCCAGAGCAGCATTACAACCCTGGAGAACAGTGAAAAGAATAATTCATAACAAAAGTTACTAGCTACTATTGATGTTGTTAAGCTTTATCCCATGCTACTGGAAGGAAAATTGAGGTTAGATTACTGTTTATTTACCCCACAAATCAATGTACGTAGGCACCTCAGATACAGGCATACAGAGGTTTCCCTGTCCATCTGTTAGTGTCCAAGTAGAAACTTTCATTCACACAGTCTTAAAGGCAATCTCATCTGGAGGGTATTACTGAAATGTAATCAACATTGCTAGTGATACTGTGAAATACTTCTTACTTGTTTCTGTAAAACCAGTTGTGTTTTCACAGCCATGTAAAATATTTACAGCATCTGTCAGAGAAAATTCATGGTTATCCCTGTGATTGTCTTCAGACTAAATTAAATCTTGCAGTCACCACACAGCACCCTTGGTTGGTTAGAAAAAAGAATGGTACCAGCAGTGATATTATTTTAAAATGTTGCTTTTTCTTTAGAATTTTAAAAGAAAATAGTCTTAACATGTTTCTTTGTGCATTTTGACCTTCTGCATCTTAGATTTTGTGCTTTTTGTGTATATTCTGGTTTTTTTTTGTTAGAACTAGAGACTTTCATAATGGTGTATTTCTTAGGTGGAGGAAAGTCAGGGATATCTTTGCAACATTAACTTATATTGCAAATACTCTATTCTAATTTATATATGCTGATTAACTCATAATCCAGAAGGCTGTGACTCAGAACTGCTACACACAACTACTACCTCAGCCCCATGTGGAACCACAGCCCTAGTGAAGCTGCTTGCAATAACACAGCACTTACCTGTCACCCAGTGGGACCTTAAATTTCTACATGTTTCACTTAAACCCAAACTCCATACCGCTTCATCCACTTACAAAAATGCAAACCCACATGTCCTCTTACAGCTCAGTGATCTAAAAAAAACACTTGAGAGACTGCTCAAAGAGGAAGAAGAAGATTTAATAATAAATGAAACCTCCTTTGTCAGGACAAGAGGAAGCTAATAATTTTCCAGTCAGGTCCAACCTGTTCTTTTGTGGCGCAAAAGCATCTTACTGTCAGAAAGATTCGTAATGAGAGATTCCATTGGATCTGCAGAGTGAGTGACATCCTGCTCTCTAGAGAAAAGCAGGTTAACAGTTCCAGAAACTTTACAGTACTTAGGAGCATCATGTCTGGGGCTGCTGCACCTTCAGGAGCAGGGAGGATGGGCAGTGGTATATGCCAGGGTCTGACCAGGTTTGCAGCCCCCCAAGACAGGATGTGGCTGGGCTGAGGGGAGTAGGAAGCCTCGCCCCGGAGCAATGGTGCTTGGGGATGACTGTGGAGCGGTTGCTGTGGAGGAGTCCTCAGGGCTTCCCGTGGACTGCAAACAGAGGCACTGCCGTTAGTGATGTGGTTCAAACAGGCGGGTGGTTGCCAGCAGAAAAATACTTCCCAGCTCTGCTCCCAATGCTGGAACTTCCCTTTGGGTTTGGGAAACAGCTGCTGCTGCAGAAGTTTGGTACTTTATAGGGGAGAGTCAAGCACACAGCAGCAGAAGGGGACATGGGAGCCACAGCAGCGGTTAGCACAGCACGGTATGCTCAGGCCTGACCCTTCACCATGGGACTGGGTAGGGCTGCTGGGAGGTTGTGGATCAACGGACTCAGTACACCAAAGAGCATGCTTTGCAGCACTAAATGGTGCTAATTGTCTTGGCCTAGATCCAGATAGAGCTGGGGAAGGGTCTGGTGTTTGTTGGAAGGTGGATTTTACATCAGGGAAAGCTGGAAACTTGTGACTTCTGGCAACAGCCACAACAGCAGGTGGCCCCACCTGCAACTTCAGAACAAGTACTTTGACCTGGTCACTGGGAAGAACAAAGAGGGGTTTATCAGAGCCAGCTGAGTTCAAACCTTGTGTCTTCACAGGGGAGAAAAGGAATATGATAGTTACTGGAGACACCCTCCACCTGGGGATGGAGACCCAATCTGCTGACCTATCTTGATGATATCTTGGGAAGTCTGGTGCTGACCATGAGGCCAGGACCCAGGATGTTGCCAAGGCTTGTCCAGCCCTCAGACTATTACAACTTTTCCATCTAGGCACCAACAGTGCTGCCAAGAGTAATCCAGAGCATGTCAAGAGTGACTGCAGAGCCCAGGAGGCAGTGGTAAGGCACGAGGGCCTAGCTGGTGTCTCCTTACTTCTGCTACTGAGGCTGAAGGACTCAAGCAGAAGTCAGCTCATCTGTCAGAACAACATCTGGTTGTGTTGCTGGTGGTGTGATCAGACCATTCATATCTGTGACTGCAGGACATTCTCTGGTTATACACAAAGTACTTCAGATGCACAATAGCAGAACTATCATAACAATACAGACATAACAACATAGTAAAGATTTTAACTTCTCCCATTTCTCATCTTACTGACTTTGGTTCTTTATTCTGAACTAGACAGTTCTGCCATGCTGCAACTGTAATCAGTGCTCCAAAGCTGCCTCCAGTCCTAAAGTCATGTTACAACAGCTGTTTAGTGATGGAAGGTAAAGGATACTATGTAAAAGCCTGTGAGAACTGGGTAGAACTTCTTGAATGAAGGTAATTGCTCAGTGGTCATCAGCAGACCAAAGAAAATAAGTGCCAGTGCCAGTTGTTTAGCAGCTTTGTGAGACTTCCTGAAGCAGAGAGCATAGATAAGAAGGCAGCAGCTTACATAGAGTATATTTGAAACTTGTTTGAGGAAAAGAAGTGTTGTTCATGGTCATCTGTGGTTATTTATTATTACTGTGTGTGCTATGTTGCTATCCATGATGCTGTATAAATACAAGGGGCTTACAGAACAGTGTTGCACCTCAGGAATCACATCTCCTACAAAGAGGAGGACATCTGCAAGGGCTCTCTTGAAGAGGACTTGCCTGTTGCAGCAATTTGAGATACAAATAGCAATCGGGCCAGTAGCCTTGAGACTTCCCCTGAGGTTCAGCTGTATTATAGTTGGAAACTCTAAAGACATTCTTGATCTCTGTCCTGAAGAAGAGGATCTGAAATGTGACCCATGTGAATCACTGTTGTTTGAGGAGAACCATATGATGCAAGGAAGAAAAAAGAAGTGGCTGTATAGGATGGAAAAAAGCAGTCTCACACTTGATACCTGCCTCCTGGGGACAGGAGATTTGCCAGAGAGAATATACCAGCTTATACCCATGGCAGATGTTCCATTTCATGCATTTGGGTAGTGGAACCTGTCATTGATTTCTGAGACAAGGATCAAGGATCCCTTCCAGGTAATTGGTTGTAGGCTGACAGTGGGAGCCATTAAATGGCAATTTGTATCTCAGCTGCAACTGCCTTTGTCCTTCCTTAGCTTTTGGTTCTGTGCTGGTAAAATACTCTAATAAACTTGGAGACCACAGCAGCAAAGTGTGTATTTGTGCATATCATTTGAAGGAATGCTTTCTCTATCTTAACTTCCAGACTCATCTGACAAGCTGATGCCTGACATGATTTCCTTTCATAAAAGGAAGTGAGAGTGGTACAGTGAGATTGCCCAAGGGATATTTTTTGCTTCTGGAAGACAAATGCAGTGTCACCAGGATTCCAATAATAATGTGACTTGCATTTTACTTCTTCCACTTAGTATACTAGAATTCATTCTTCTTTATATCCGTGTATCAGTCCCTGTAGGGCCCATGTAGGGCTTAGATTTTCTATCATGGGTCATATCTCAGCTTCTAGCCTGAGACTCTAACTAAGTCTACAGTACAATTCAAGACAAATGTAAGTATGCAGCAAGAAGCTAGGAACAAAGATCATGTGATATGCCTGGGTAGTATTTGACAGAACAAGTCTAATCCACCTCTCTGAGAAAAGGAAGGCTCTGCGGGGTAAATGTTTTTTTTACAGAAGCATGAGATAGTAGACCATGGATATAAACAACAGCAGAAATCTCTGGAAAAGATACATTGGTAGAATAATTGTTTTGTGATGGGATGAACAAAAGCAGCAGTTTATTCTTGTCTTACACACATGGCACAACATACAGAACCAGCACAAATAACTTACAAAAATCTCATACACCATGCTTCCTCTCGAATAGCTTCTATTAAGTTACAACACCATAACAAGTCATGTATTTAGTTACGACAGATCTCCAGACATGGATAATCTCCCATTCAAGGAGTTATTAATTTTTTAGCTACTTAGACAAACATTGGTTTTTTACATGTTTAATACAGTACAGTATCCTTAACAGAGTTCAAGATATTCACAATGAGAATTGAATACTTTATAAAACAGCAGAATTTCTCATCTCAGTAGAGGTCTACATTTGCTCCTGCCTTGTCTGGTTTACAGATGTGTTACAAGTCGTCTTTACTCAACTTTCCAAGCTAAACATTGCTTTAGATGAAAAACAAAATTCTATTTACAGGGGTTTTTTAGATTTAATAAAAATGTCTTTGCTTCCCTCTCCCATTCCTACCCCCTACCCCTACCAACAACTGCCATTTAGCTGGTAGAAATAATAAGCTTCAAGCTGCTATAGAAACTTGAAAAAAAATTGTTGACGACTTGTTGGATGCAAAATGAAAGATGGTCACAGCTCATCACTAATTCAAAAAGGTGGGTTTTTTTTTCTCCTAATGTCAAAATTTGTGTCTGTTGAAGACAGATGACTCCTGTCATCTAATTTTCAGAGATAATGTACTATTTATGGGCCAATATACAAAATCCTCCAATTCTTTAATTACAAGCTGTTCCACTGTCTTTCATGCAATCACTTTTAGTATAAAGTTCCTTCCTTACTAGAAACTGTAACAACTCTGTGTGGTACTGACTTAAACTCTCCCAGTGTCTGTTAGATCAAACAGTATCTGCCCTTATCCATGGTCACCTTGACATTGCTAAGTTGACTCACAAGAAGATTTTTGCTCTGGGATTGCTCTTCAAACCCCACTGAAGCCCGTAGGCACCTTTCCTTTGACTCAGCGGCTTTGGATTAGCTCTGCTTGAATGTAGCTGGCAAACTCTAGCCCTTAAGTGGTTAATCATCTTTCTGAAGAAATCAACAAAAAAGATTCCTCTCCTTTATACATACAATACGCAGTTTTTATACATTGAGCATTATCATAAAAAGCATGTTTATGTTATTTTTGAAATGTATTTTTACAGAAATTTATAAACACTGTTATATCAAACACATTCTCAAAAACTGGAGAAAATACCAACACAAAACCTGGAAGAGTCTCAACGGAATCCTTCCAGTAGTATTTGTCTACTTGCATATTTCATATTTCAGTGTCCTTTACTGCAAATATAATTTGGCCATATAAGAACAGGTAAAGTCAACAACAAATATCCAACAGTTTTGAACAGGACCTGAATCTGTTGTTTATTGGAAGTAACTTGACATCCAATGCATGTTTTTTTACTGACATGCTGATTCTGTTACTATTACTCATATTGAGTAATACCTTAATCCCCAAATAGTCTCCACTTCCGTGGGTTTACACATGACAAAATGACACATGCAAAAATATTGAAAATGTTTTTCACTTTTTAAATCCTTCTTATGACACCTAACTTCATTATATTCTTCTTTTTATATATTGTAATTGAAAATGATGTAGGAGTAATATTTGCAAACAATTCTGTATCAGAAATCAGTGTACAAACTTTAGGAAATATTCTGCTTATAGTTGTGCTATAGTTCTGACAGCCTAAAAATCTCTCTGGTGTGACCAAGAGTAGATTTCACAGGTCTAAATGCTTTATTTATATACTTGTTTATGTTACACTTGATAATCCCCCAGCCTGGCACAGTTTAAGGTTAAACATATATATGTCACACTAACATGAAATCAGAATGTTCTTTTCCCTTACCGCCGCCAATTTTCAGTACAATCAGTAATGGACATTAATGCATATAATCTAAGTGAAATGCACTTTTCAAGTAGTCTGTCTAACATAATATTAGATGAATTATAATGTGAGCTTGGTTTTCTATCCTGTAAAAGTTTTAAAAAGCGTTAAATTTTGCATGTTGGGGGTGGTCTTACTGATTGTAATGGCATTAGTCACAGTTCAGGAAGTTAAAAAGAAGAATAAAGTTTTATTTCCTATCTCACTATTTTGTTTGTCCTTAAATGAAACAAAAGAAAAAAGAACTTTTCGTTAAGTATTACTAAATGGCTTAAAATATAATTGGTGAAAGTTCATTGACTGTAATGTCCTGTATGTCACCTCACCTCAATAGAAATGCTTTCCCATGGCTTGAAATGCTTAAAGTGTAATCCTTGCTAGAGGAAAAAAATGCAAGCCATATCTAATCCCAAATTCTAACTATGCTGTAACATGTACAGTCACCTGTAAAGGAGCCCTTTTAACAAAACAATGTATGTTAATTTGCCTAATGATTTGTAGAATGTATCTATTTTGGTAACTGTAATAAAACAAGTTTTACCTATACATATTAAAAAATCCAAGTGTAAATAATGATACAGTATTTCCACACATAAAGCAACTAGTTGCACGTGATGTGATATGTAAAGCAAATTGCTGAAAATCTGTCTGGTCTTTGGGATGATCAAAGTATAAACAACCAAAACCTACAAACAATGATTGAATTTTCATAAAAGAAGGTTTTTGATGGAGGAGTAGAAGGAATTCTCCTCCTACTCACCCTGATTCCCCGTGGCTTTTACAGACTCAGCCTTTTCCCCAAAAAGCCACAGGTGACTTTTTTAGATCTAGCAACTTATTTTAATGAGGTTATCTTTCTCTGCATAACAGTACTAATAAAGTTTCCACTGACATTTTAATGAAAAATAGTCTGTTCTTGTTGAAGTTTATAGTACTTCAGTAGTTTTAGATTATTTAAACTCCAGGATAATATTAATCTGATAGAATCACATTAAAGTCTAATGAAATAAAAATCCCTTTATTTACTGTGAAAATTTAGTTACCTTCTGTTCTGATAATTCAATCCATTTTCTATTTCCCCACCCCCCCAAAAAAAGTCTTGTAGTTACAAGCCTGTACTTATACATAGCAAAGAAAGAAAACTGCTCCTTGCCTATGGAAACATATGATTTTTGAAGTTCCAGCTCCTCTCTAAGCTGCTAACCGTCACACAACATATGCCATTTGGCAATTTGTCTCCTAGGATATTCACAAATTTCTTTCCAGTGCTCTCCGCCTGTTCCTTCTGCTGAAGATCCCAAGGTTAACCGGCCAATGACCTCATTCCTTGACCCTCTATCTGAATCTAAAACTAAAAATTCAATGCTGATATCATCAAGGCCCTCACAAGGAATGTCAAAGACAAATAATTCATTGAACACAGCGTTGGGGGTGCATTTCTTCACATGGGTTTTCTTTTTGGAAATTCTCTTCTTAGCATGGTACAGGTTCACTTTGACATAAGGATCTGCAATTAAAAAAATAGCACAGATCAGCTATTGAACACTGTCTTCTAGAAATTCTTTGATCTAATTAATGATAAATTTCATAACTTACTAACATAATTACATCACAATGAGGAGACATTTCAAGTCATTAAATACGATCCATCTGATCCCTTTTTTGTGTTTACACCTAAATTAGTTCCTTTAAGCTCCCTTTATGGTCACCAAAGATATAATCAAGATAGTCAGTGAAGTTCAGGGTGTCATTCGTCTCATCAAATCTGTCATCCATTATCCCTAATAACATCTCTACTACATGCAAAGGTGGTCTGAAAGTACACGAAATACTAGTGGGCTCTGACAAATATGTATCATTACTTCATGTGCAACAGAAAACTGTTTTTCACACATTCTACCAGTAGGGGATAATCATTAACATTAATAAGACTCATGCAAAGAAAAGCCTCAGAACGGAAAGAAAGAGCTTGTGCTGCAAGAATGGATTAACGGATGTGATTCGCTTCTGTTGTCATTCTACCAAAGTCAATTACCTTGATTAAATTGTTCCCACCATTTTTTATTGAACATTTTTAATACTAAATTTTAAATGTAAGGGAAAGTTTGTTGTTAGGGTATGTACTTGGCTTCATGTCTGTGCTGTACTACTGTTGAAGAAGGGAGGGGAAGATGTCCATACTTCTATCTGTCAGCCAACTTTGAGTGTTTGCATTTCTCATAATTCTTCAACTGTTGCAAGATTCCTTTGCTATTGTCTTCAACAACAGCTAAATTTCTTCCATCAGGAATTCTACAGAATCCTAAAATCTAAAAATCATCCCTTTCAAGTACCTTGGTATTTATTTCAGTGCAAGTGTGCGTGTCTTTCCAAATTCTCAAGGAGAAAAGATGTAGTAAAAAAATCCTTTCTACTGAACCCAGACAAACAAGACAGCTAATAAACAATCAGCTAATAAACATCAAGAATAGTTACATACTTTTTTAAAAAGGAAAATTAAAACTGAACTGTATTTGGAAATGTTATGCCAAAGTTAATAGACTGAAATAGTTGGACAATAAAAAGTTTTTTGTTTCATTGAACTGACAGTGGTTTAACAGGAGGAAGGTATGACAGAATACCTCTTCATTTTCATACTCTATCACCATAATAAACATTTTAAAAATAGGATTTAATGTAATATGATGTAATATACACCACAGAAGCATTAAATGTATCAAAATCAATATCCGTCAGTGGATTCATGCGATTGTTCATTTCTGTTTAAAGGACATTTTCTGAATGTTACCTCTGGCCAGCTACTAGATAAGGTTAGAATGTTCCTTTTGATTTTATTAGGTCTATTAGGAGACCTTAACACTAGTGATCAAGGAATCCAAGGAGGTTATGGGAATGGAACAGATTCTGAATAAAAAAGTTCCTGTCTTCCTAAGGAGATTGAGTTATGCAATTGTTTAGCTTACCCCATAGAAACACCATTTCACTCTCCTTTTCCAAGATTTATCTTGTGCTGAGGGGAAAGTCAGAGGAAATAAGGACTGTAGTGAGTGCAGTACATCACTGACACCCAAATACCTATTGAACCTGGCCTTGCTGATGAACAGCAAGTAATGAAGAACTGTCTAAATGAACTAGGTGTCCAAGTGTTGCATGCTGGCTTCTGTCTCTTAGAAATATTATATTCCTATTATAGTTACCAAGGTTGTCCTGAGGGAAGCAGAAAGAGTAAACAGAATTTATAGCTTTACTCATAAGAGGTACAGTAAACAAATGCATAGTTTGGATGTGCTATAGGGTCCAGGTGGCTACTAAGACTAGGAGAACTTTTGTTTTGAAGTTATTCTGGCTGGGTGAACCTCAGCCAGACTTGGTCTATTGAGATCAGCTTGCTGTCATGCTGTCTTCATGAAACTTCCACTATCTGCTGTGACTCTGGGATTGATTACTAAAAGTACGTATGCTCTCTTACAATGGAGTATACTGTTGGGTTCCACTTACACCTTTTCTCTTTATAATATGTGAATAAAATCGAGATCAGAAGGAGGATTTCAATGGAACTTCACCATGTAAATGGGAGTTATCTATAGCCTTGTTGTATTGGGTCCAGGGTGGGTTAACTTGCTAGGTAAATTGCGTTTTTTCTCGGTATGAAAAGTAGGAAGTCTGTATTATTTGCTGTAGTATTTGTGATTCAGTAGTTCCCAAAACTACTTCTTCTTCTGCTTCTCTAAAAAAAATCCTGTGAAATGAATGAGTATCAGTCCTATACAAAATCAACAGCACATGCGCTACTGTTTTATATTCCTTTGTTGTATACTGTTCTTTTTGTGTGATTGTCCTATCCGTAGTATATTGTACATTAAACTTTATTCTGTTATTATGTTGTCATGTTATCGAGTATGAATGTGCATTTAAATGCAGTTCTAGTATCGACTTCAAAGGTGGTTCCAATGAATGCAAAATGGCTCAAGACTACGAGAAGGGTGTGGAAACTACTGCTTCTTAGTGCACCCCAAGTACAGCTCATGATACTACATAGGTGTGATCTTACAGCCTGCTTCCAATACTGGCATAGTTCATCTTTTCACCTTGCTAAATAAATGTTAGTCCTCAGTGGGCCAAACTCAGCATAGCTGTAACTGGTTGCTTTTCTGGTGCTAAGCAGAAATAAACCATGTGATGATCTCATTCAATACTGATGTTCCATAAATAAACTGATTTTTTGTCACAAATAAAAGCTTTTAGTATCTGCAAACAACATCTCATATTTATGGCAGATGGGTTCTGTTCAAGACAATCACAAAACTCACTGGTTTCCACTGCTAACAGATGTCATGGATTTTTAACATGATTGAAGAACAAAATTGTAAAATACATACTCAGGAAAATAAAGCATTGACCTATGTATGAATAAAATGAATAGACTGTAAACAATAGAGACATCATTTCTGCATTTATGGGATATTTTTAGTCTTTGTCACATTTCAGCTGTCTTCTGTCTGTTTGTTTTATATTCTTAGGGCATATTCATTAGTAAAACCATTACCTGATAATCCTGACACATCAGATTTAGGTAGATGCCTGGCTTTTAAAACAACCACAGTGAGCGTGTTTGTTGTAGACTGATAACAGAGAGAGATCAGTAATTCTCCACGCCCAGATGATTTCTGAGGAAATGAAAGAAAAAAAGAAATAAGACTATTTATAAGCAATTATATTGATCAAGCTTTAAACCAGAATTAAGAAGATTTATGAAATGTCACATAACTGTATGCTCTGAAATGGTGTAAAAAGTTGTAACTTATCGAGCTCTGCTGTTTTACACAGGAAATATAATTTCCCCTCTACTGTAGTTATATAACTCTTCTTGTGATTGGCTATTAGACTGAACAAAAACAAATAATAAATAAGTGAAAATATAGGTTCACATGACATAATTAACTTCAGAGATTAGAAACAAAATCCTACAACCTGAGAAGAAAATCTCAGTGAACAAAAAAGATCTTGACAAAATTCCATAAAGATATATTGAAAAAAAAAACAACCTTGTAAATAAAGAAAACCTTCGGTAAAGTGTTTTTAAACAGGAAGGATTCAAACAGTTACTGAAATCTCATCCCTGATGCTTTCTAAAGTAGTGTAATACACATGAAATAAAGATGAGATCAAAGACTTTCTCTGTGATTATTAGATTTGAATTTGCAGTAGTAGGTTGTTTCACAGAAAGGAGGAAGGCAAGGGAAACAAGCAAAAATAATACCTTATGAAACAGAAAACCAAATAAGTTATCCAAAAAACATCACTGACATAGTTATAGTTGTTGTAATATAGCGATAGAATTGCAAATCAACAGTATTAGTTATAGGTATGCTGTCTAGTAGACATTTATTTGATTTGGCAGTATGCTTGCTCTTTGAAAACAATCAAATTGAAAGTCAATACACATTCCACTCCCTTAGTAGAGATTAAGAGACGTGTGTGCGATGCCTGTGCATTTCTGTGTTTCAGCACTGATGATTGTAAAAGATCTTTACATTCTGAAATGAGACAACATGATATAAATTATTTTTATCCCATTGAAGTCAGTATGTTTTGCCATTGACTTCAGTAAGCCTTTGGCCTCTACCTTGTGTCTTACTATCCTTAGTGGAGCTGCAGCCTCTGTCACAGTTCTTGAGAGAGAAGGTAGTAACAGCACTGAAGTGCAGGAAGATAGATACTACTGCATCAGTAACACGGTCTCTGATAGGTTCCAATTCCTTAACTAAGGACTACCTTCATTCTCTAGGAATCTGCTATTAAACCCATGTGGCTGAAGTGAAAGTTTTGCAATGATTTCAAAAAGCTTTAAGAAAGAAAGATGTCAAACAGAAAAGGGGAGGGGGGATAAGGGGAATGATATAGAAATCTTTGCATTCTTTCCTTTTAAAGCAAATTAATGTGGATTGAGGCCTCTTGACCTAATGTAAATGGGTCCACTCAAACCTGCTGGACCAGATGAATAAGCAAGTAGAGTTTAGGATATTAGTAATTTCTTGCAACATGCTCATTGTAATGTTGTTTTATTACATTTATGTAATTGCTTCCTCATACTGCCATTATGAAAACATCTCAGTGACTTGCATGATGAGCTTGTTCCCTTTTCTTTCCAAGATGGCAGCAGCATTACATGAGAATCATAGCTAACACTAGCACAACACTTTCAAATTTTAAATAAAAAATATGTTACCCTAACATTTCTTTTGATGATCTCTCTGTCCATTAGCAGCCTTCCTTCTGACAGTTCAATTCCTGCGAGGGGAATGAGGACTTCTCCAATGACATCATCTCTGGAAAACCTGTCAAAGCTCAAGATCATAAAGTGAAGTGTTAAGTCTTGAATTTGACTATAGGGGATCCCGTAAAATGTGAAGGTCTCATCGAAAGCCGGATCTAAGGTTTTTCTCAGAACTCTGGTTTTCACTTTGTGCTTTTTCTCAGGCAGGATTGTCATTTTGATGTAGGGATCAGAAGTCATTGACTGTTCATCCATTGCTGGCAGCCCACGTGCTTCTTTGATGTTCACTACAAATGCCTTTTTCTCAAAGTTGTACTCTAATGAGAAAAAGAGAGTTCCTAGCTTGTCTTGTTTATCTTCAGATGACAGGGAAGTGATGGATTTTAAACTATCAGGGGACACTGAATCTTTCTTCCTTTCTGTAAAGTGCTTAGGAGACAAATTTTCAAGATCTGGAGAACTCTGGATTTTAGGGGTTGTTTTGGGGAAGTTGCCATTTAGATCTTTCTTCTCCAGGTCAAGATGGAGAGAATTCTTTGGCATCGCTGATTTGTTCTTTGCTTCACTTTTATCATCTGCTCCAAACTTCTTCTTACTGTTGAGATTCTCAGGGTAAATATCAACCCCCTTCAAAACATGGACAAACTTATAGGGAGGGGTCTTATTGGATTTGGAAGATTTACGTTGGCAGCAGATCCAAGCAAAAAGGGAGACAGAGAAGACAAGGCCAAATGCACTAAAGATCCCAACCACTGTAGGAATTTCATCTGCAAATCAAATAAATAGCAACAAGTACATAAGCAGCAATGTCTTGGACTCTGTGTGATATTTAATAAAGTAATAATTCAGTAAAACACACTGATACGAGATGATAACAGCAGCAAGATCGACAGACTGAAAGTGCTTTGCCTTGTACATATTGCTCGCCACCTGCAGGCATGAATGTGTAGTCCCATACTAAGGCACGCTTATTATGTTAGTATTTTTCCATACACAGAGAATTTGGGAGGAAAATAGAATTCTCATCCTAATAGTAATAACCGTTAGTAATTGCTCAACTATCATATCCCTCTGTGTGTGGTTTCTGAGTTTATATGTCTGAGTAGTACCAGCTCTCAGAAGGTTTCAACTCTGAGTTTACGGAGCTTTGTCAGTTAGACAAAACAGATTCTGAAATATACATTACTTATAGATACATCATCTGTTTTTCACACTGTTTCCTAGAATTCTTTGTACACTCAATTAACTCATTTTTTATGGTCTGATTCCATAATTGCCTGGGGGTATCTCTTCAAAGAACTGAGTTTAATTGAAGGTTATAACACTGAACAGTTTCAAAGGGATTTTCAATACTTTGCAGGAGGAAGTCTATCAAGAAAATTTGGAATAATTGTATACCAAATGTCTTTTCCAGACAGATGTGACTTTGGGAAGTCACATGTGAGTCCAAAGCTGAAAAAATTATTAAGTTCATCATTGATAACCACTAAGCTTTGCATTTAAGACACTACGAACAAAGCTATGGGGACTTTACAGGAAGGGTCACTGCTTTTCAGGAGTATATAAGAAAAGCATTAAAACATAGCTCTCTTCTACCTTAATATGAATCCTATATTTAAACTGAACAAAGAGAAAAGTGAACAAGTGTTACAACTTCAATTGTCATGTGGATACATTAGTTACATATAGACTGTCATTAGCCCTTCAAAGCATGCGTCGAAGGGTAAATGAGCTCAACTAATTGGAAATCCAATTTTGCCCATAAGTAACATTACTAAGTGAGTTTAAACCTCCCACGATGTAACAATCAGAGCTTAATCTTTATTCCCTGAAACAGTGAAAGACCAGTAGAATATTAATGGAATGACACTGTTTATGCATAAAGGCAATTGTGTAACAGTTCTGGTTCTTGAAAATGTTTAGCAGATTGTTCTGAATGACAAAAGCAAATCTATCCCCTTCTATGTTTTATTAAATCATCTTGATCTAGGTAAAAGCTGAGCAGATAGATGTGCTACCATTATATCTTTGGTTTTTAGAGGGATAATTCAAAAAGATCCACAACAATACTATCAGAGCACAGTAAGACATAATGTTCTAGCACAGAAAGGATCAGGCCTGGTTATTAATTTCTTCTTACAATATTCTTGTCACTTTCTCTTTGCCTACAAGCTGTATCAGTCTACATACTTAACTGTAAGAACTTAATGAAATGGCTAAAAATTATATACATAACCAAAGAGTATTTTCTCTAAGTTAAGCACATGGCTCTGAGTTTCAAGAATTCCCTGGGCTGCAGAAATTTACATATATGTAGTATAAAGGTAGAAAGCAAGAAGTAGTTGAAAACTAATCAGAATACTTTAACAACCTTTAAGAATGATTTGCACATTTACAGTACTTTCTCATGAGATGACAGTCTTTTTACAGCAATAAAGATTATGCTATATTTTAATTCTACGACTTCTGAAAGCAATGGTAGAATTAATTTAGTGTTTAAAATATCAATTGTTTTTCTTAAATAAGTGATTGGATAAGCATGATGTCACAAGTGTGATCAGAAACATTAAGTGGGTGGGGTAGGAAAGAAGATGAAATGGTAACTAAAATGATTTTATATTTAAGACTAATTATGTTGCAACCTGAATTTCTTGCTGTTTTTGTGATGTAAATCAATTGGTTGATATTCAAGGCAGTGTATTAATAGGAAACACCACCTATTGATTCTAGGAGCAGTTATTATTTCAGTTGTGTGATATAAATCTGGAGTCACTTCAATTAAGTCAATGGAATGATCCTTGAATTAAACCACTACCAAAGCAAATATAATTTAGGTTAATGTCAATATTTGTAAAGCAGAGTTCACAAACATTTCTACTTACCACTTTTCTGAGTAAAGCTATTTATGTATCTATTTTATAAGTGCACACATATGATTGTTTCTGAAACTTCTGGTATCACAGTTAATCACCCTACATCCAGCGCATGGCAATGACAAACCTGGAAAGTTCATTGTTGTCATTGCTATTCTCAATGAACTCAGATTGATCAACATGCAGCTGTTAGCTAAAAACACCATGATCCTGTATTTTCATTTTCCTAGCAGTGTCTTTTACAAGACTACCTTTCACTTTAACTGATGTTTAGAAAAAAAGAATCACAATTATTCCAAGAATGGCTTGAACAAGGATTTTTCTCTGTGGAACAGGATGCATTTACATCATTTAACTCTGAAGCCACACTACTTTAACCAAGACAGAGAAAACAACCCCAAACGTCTCTCATCTGAGAACTCACATACACAAACCTCTTCATCTCTCCCACTG
>NW_009632568.1:0-8536 GCF_000690535.1 Cariama cristata
CTGTAGCGTTGCATGGGGTTGTTGTGAAACCAAGCGCAGGACCTGGCGTTTGGTCTTGTTGAATCTCATACAGTTGGTCTCGGCCCATCAATCCAGCCTGTCCAGATCCCTCTGTAGAGCCTTCCTACCCTCCAGCAGATCAACACTCCTACCCAGCTTGGTGTCGTCTGCAAACTTACTGAGGGTGCGCTCGATCCCCTCGTCCAAATCATCAATGAAGATCAAACAGAACTGGCCCCAACACTGAGCCCTGGGGAACACCACTGGTGACTGGCCACCAACTGGATTTAGCTCCATTCACCACCACTCTCTGGGCACGGCCGGCCAGGCAGTTTTTCACCCAGTGAAGGGTATTCCTGTCCAAGCCATGAGCTGCCAGTTTCTCCAGGAGAATGCCATGGGAGACAGTGTCAAAGGCCTTAATAAAGTCCAGGTAGACCACATCTACAGTCTTTCCCTCCTCTACCAAGCGAGTCACCTGGTCATAGAAGGAGATCAGGTTGGTCAAGCAGGACTTGCCTTTCATGAACCCATGCTGGCTAGTCCTGATCCCCTGATTGTCCTGCACATGCCTTGTGATCTCACTCAGGATGATTTGTTCCATCACCTTCCACGGTACTCAGGTCAGGTTCCTACATCAGTCACCCCTAGTGACATTGTTTGGTTTTGCGTTACTCACTGTTTACTTCCCTTTTTTTCTTTATACTAAAATACCCCGTAAAGTCCATTTGAGCATCTATTTGGAGCATGCAGTCTTCTGTACATGCTGTAGCTGTCTGATGTAGATTTATTTCTAATATTTTTAAAGACTTTATCACTGTGTAAAATGGTGGGTAAATTTTTCTTTTTGCTGTTCTTTTTAGTATCTATGATGCCAACTAATTGCATGGATGTCTGAGGAAGAACAATTTGGCTCAATGCCTTTGACTTTCAGCTGTTAAGAGCCATTCTTTATTTCAAGCGTAATGATTAAACCAAAAGAAACGGATTTCACAGAACACATCAGAAACTGAAAAATGGGGATTAGCTGGCGCCACAGCTCACAAAAGAATTAACAGACAACATTGCATGACCCAAAGCATTTCACCATCTGTACTTTGCAACACGTGGAAAAGCACACTGAAGTGATAAAAGGGACACAAAGAAAAAAAGAATAAAAGGCATGTTAGCTGTGGCTCAGCTGGAAAAGAATACTGCTTGTAGCAATAGGCTCTGAGATCAAATGATGAATTTGATTCTTTTAAAAATCAAGTAAAAGGTATAAGCACAGTAACACTAATTTAGCAGTGTGTGCTTTCAAACACCCGCATAGCCAGCTGGCTTACTCATTTTAACTGAAATTCTAATTTGAGATTCTAGTCCTACCATTAGTTCTATGATGTCCTAAGATTTTGATCTGGCTGAAAAGTTAGAAGCTACGCCAGCTGTGCAAGCCCCAATAAAATGGGTTTGTCCCAAACCTAAAAAAAAAAATAATAATCCACATTCTTTGTTTTTGTTTTAATATTCATCTTCAACTTGTCATTATCCTCGGATTGTCTCTTATGCATATAAAAACCTAAAAGCTCAGTGAAGTCACATGAGTGCTGCAGAGAAAATGGGCAGATACTGTGCTTAAAACTTCCTCTTCTCAAAATCTTTTCTAAGAGGGTAATTCCAGAAGTAATCCAATATTTTGCCAGGATTTTTAATTATGCCCACAGCAGAGGACCATCTTCTGCTTTGAATACATTTCACTGAGCAGCAAATGGGATTTAGAGCTTAACTGGTACTCTGTCATATTTTGCACATTTGGGTGAAAAGGTAGAAATGCAAGAGAATTGTGGAATATTGCACAGTGGAGGGAGGGAAACAACAACGAAAAACCCCAAGCTCTGCTCCCTGTCCCAACTTGCTGTCATTACAGAAACCTGCCCAGTTGCAGTACTAAATTGGCACATGAGGGTTCATCATCTCTTATGACTGGGAGTTCATATGGGAAGGAATAGTAATGTGATTGAAAATGAGTTCTGGAATGGGTATACAGAAATAGAATATAAAGCAATTAACATAGGAATCTGAATTTTAAAAATGCTATGAGAACAGAAAGACCAGAAAAAAGATTTTCAGGAGTGTACATACACTTTTTAAAAAATAGTATTCACAACAACTCTCCCACTGCATGTGTTTCCCCTCATAACTTGTACCATCATATGTATCAGCCTGCAACTACTATTTATTCCATGACTGATTTTAGTCTTTTCCATTTAACAAAGTCACTTTGTGCGTTATTAATAAAGTCAAAATTTACCAAGATGAGAATAATACTCTGCACATGTCAGAAACTTTACTGTTTTAATCCTTGTTTGATTCCAGTATAGCAAATGCTATTCTTCATTGTTTTACAGATAGAAAAACAACACAAAAAATTCAGTTAGGTGTCAGGTGAAGTCAGTAAAAATATTTTTGGACTTCCTCAGGTACTCTGATGTTGTAGGTATTATAGCACTATTAATGGGATTGATAGCTGAGTCTAATGACAACAAAGGTTACAAGAAAACACATACTAATCTTCAAGAGTTGCTTGGTTGCTATGTTCCAAGATCTTCAAGGGTTCTGAATTCATGTTGCCTCTCAGATCTGTGGCAGCATCAGTGCTTTGAATTTCATTAAAATAAATAAATAAAAAATCCTTGTAAAGAATTGTGTAGACTTCTAAACTGAAAATAAAGCATTAAATTGTGGACTATCAAATTAAAATCAAGTCAGAATTTACTTCAGTATTTAGTCACGTCAGATTAACTCTCAAAATGATTAGACTTTGACACGTCAAATGTAAGATTTATCCATACCATGTTCATTCTGACTACTTACTAAAAGATTCTGCATATGTAAGTCGAAGTTAGCTAAAAGTTTTACTATTGAAACCAAATTATTTGATGATTGAAACAAGATTTTAAAGGCAAAAATGAGATTTTTGGCTTTGTATTCCTTTCTTCTACAAATGCTAACCTTTGATGTCTCCCTATAACATACTACAATTTAGAATTTAAGTGAACAATTAGAAGTGTAGCAAATCCTGGTTAGTACAAATTGCATTCAATTTCCAGCTTCTCCAGAATTTTAAACCTAGAGCAAATTCTAGAAAATAGTATTCTGAGGCAATGCTTTGGGCTGTATAACATTTGGTTAATATTTTTCCTTTATACTTGTTCTGTGCAGTGAACTTAAGGTAAAGTTATTCCGGCTACTTCCTGTATTATAACATACAGGGGTTTTAAAGAAAAAAGATGCTAGAATAAACAATGTAGGTGATAGAAGCACTGCGTTTTTTCAAAGAAGCTTTCCGGATTTCCACTTATGATCATGGGAGCGCTAGACTTCCCTGCAGGCTGACTATTCTTCTTAGTCAACTTGTGGCAGTGTCCAGGTCCATCATATTTTGGGGCTTTCTCAACTGAAAAAAACTAAGTTTGATGATTGTTCCCTGCATCAGGCCAACAGATGTCATCTTTTGATTGGAGAAAGTTGCCAAACTGTTACTTTCTGCATTGCTTTTGGAAAAAATACAGTAGTTCCGCCAAACCAATTTATCGTCATGGTTTCAAATCACTTACAGCAATCACACAGGCTAAAACAGACTTCTAGTTCTTTCATGGTATCCTGCAGTCAGTACTCACCCAGTTGGTGTCCAGTGTTTCCTCTCGACTCCTATCTTTCTTGGGCAGAGAAACACTCTTCAAGACAACAGTGAAAAAACGTCTCTCATTCACCTGCTCAGTTAAAAAGGATAGAATGCATTTCTGGATGAGGGCTTTATAAAGGAAGCTAATTCATTTTTCTCAGTACAGCCCTCACATCTGACAACTGCAAAAAAGGACAGTAATGGCTAAATGCCACTTGTTTGCAGGCTCATGTTTGTCAGAGTCTGGGTGGATCCAGTAGACAGTTTATAGAGGTTAAATTTATGGTTTAAATGCAAGCCGTTAGATTACTGACAAACCCAAGCCTTATTGTCTTTCTGTTGCTGCAGTCTAAGCAAGTTGTTCTTTGTGTGGAAGGAAAGACATGTTAACCACTTGCGGACAAGACCAACCGAAGATAAAAGACTGCCACCTATTGCATCCTCAAATGAAATACAGTTTCTGCATGCAGCAAAAGAACATGCTGGCATTCCAATGGTGAGGCAAAATAAGCAAACTGGGCAGAACTTTCTCTTCTAGGGGCTGTTTAATGCACTAAAATACAGTTCTTTTCTTCTGGCTGTCTTGAGTTCAGTGCTCCAGCCATCTCTGTCACTTTCCCAATAAAAAGATTTTGGTTCCCATAACATACAACTTTTTAACTAAGCAGGATGTGTCTTGACTCTGTGCCTAATTTATAAATTCAAAACCTCTCCTTTCCTACATTTCAGTGGATGTTGGCATCAATAAATCAAATTCATAGCAGGTATAAAGTACCTGGGTGAAGTATTTAATTACAAGATGTATTTGCATCCTTCTTAGGGTGAGCTTACATACATTAATTCTTTTATTTATTTACAGTGGAGGGAAAGAAAAAATTCTGCATTCTTTGTCGTTGTTTGAATATTCATCTTCACCTCGTCATTATCCTGGGATTGTCTTTTATGTATATAAAACTTAAAGCTGAGTGAAGTCACACGGGTGCTGCAAAGAAAATAGGCAGATATTGCAAGAATTTTGATCTAGAACACTATTAAAAATAGATCAGACAACTAACTGTACTGAAAGAAACACAACTTCACTGACACAAAGGGGAGACAAGGTGACCTGATTACATATTGTTAACTTTTTATCCCTTTTGCCTACAGTACAATCAAGAATCTTGATCATCTGTCCAGTGCTAGTGAAAATTAGCATTACATTTTTCATAAAACTGACAGCAAGAACATGACCAAAGAAAAATCTAGTGTTACCAAATAATGCAATGCTATTTAATGTTTGCTCTTATATACCACTGAACCTTTGACTGCTCTGCAACTGAGCCGAACTGGCTGGGAGACCAGAACGTGGTCCTCTGAGACTTGACACTTGAGTAGACTTTCAATGCACTGTTCCAGCACTATTGTCCTGCAGAGCCCATGGCTGTCCTTTAACCAATATGGCATAGTGTCTGTATTTTATCCTGACAAATTTTGAGGAAAAAAATCCTATTGGCTGAAGGAATACTGGCTGGATAGGTAAGGTTTTTAATGAAAGTTATCAATATTAAATACAATAAGGTTTCTCCTATGTTTAATATAAAATGGCAAGAATAAATATAATAAAAATAAGTACTTAATGTGAATTCTCAACTCAGAAGTTGTATTTATGATTATCTAGTCTGTCCTTTTGTAACAGGTGCAGAGATATTCTGGGAATTTCTACATCAAGCCAATAACTTCTGTCTGAGTCTGAGCACTCAAAATAGTTTTGATCTGGATATAACGACATTAATTGAAGGAGGTTACCTACAGACTATATCCCTGGGTAAACTTACTCCCTACTTGTAGTGTTACTGTTTTTACTGTACGTCATTCCCAGTTTAAATATGCCTAACTATCTTCATGTCACTGAAATGTTTAACAGCTACAAAGTTCCACAAGTGAATGAATTTCCAGAACTTATATCTAAGAAATATAAGCTTACATATTGCTATCAACATTTTTAAGATGAAGACATGATGACAAAGATGTAAAATTGACAAAAGATACATAGTTCAAAGAAAAAGTTGTTTACTCTGTAGTCTACACAACATATAACACTGCTAAATTGCTCACTATTAATTAAACATACAGTCTAGAGAAAGTTTCAGTTAGGATTACATTCGAACAGCCAGCACTCACATCCTGATTTATAACTCAATGCAGTATAACACAAATTGCAGCAACCTGCACAGTCTAGACAACAGTATGAGGAACATGGCAAAATCTGTCTCATTGCCAACAGCTTCTCTGCCTTGGGCTAGCAGCGCTTTGCTTCTGGTGTTTGCTGCCATCTCATGTGTTTTAAGCAGTATTGCAGTGGAGTTCTGCAAGAGAACTTTTCCTGCCTCAAAAGTGACCTTACATTAGATAGCTATCGTGTTAAGCAAACGCCTTGCTTAAAATTCTGAAAAGATTTTTTTTAGTATTATTGCTACAAAATATAGAAGTAACCTACATTCAAAACCAAAAATTATATATTTTGTACCAATTTGGGTGAAATACCATGCCATGTCCAGTTTTGGGCTTCCCAGCATATGAAAGACATTGAAAGACAAACTTAAACAAGTCCAATGGAAGGCCACAAGATTGTTGGAGGCTGCAGGATATGACATAAGAGGAGCGACAGAGGGAGCTGGATTTGTTCAGCCTTAAAAGAACAAGGCTGCAGGGTGATCTTATTGCTGCCCACCATTACTTAGTGGAATGGCATAGAAAAGATGGAGCCTTCTTGGAAATACACAGTGATAGGCCAATACAAACATATAAACTGTAATACAGGAAATTCAGATTATATCAAGTGAAAAAAAGTTTTCACCGTGAGCGGTACAACATTGAACAGGGATTCAGAGGTGTCATGGAAGACAAACTCAAAAAGACATCAACTACTCAAACAGGAGTGGCTTATGACTTCTGCCAAAGGGGGTGAAAGAGAGAAGATACTTACACTATCATACAGCAGAAATACCATTTTTTGGTCAGAAGCTTGTGCTGCCTAGATATTGCATCAGTAACTTTAAAAAAAGGCAAGGGAACTTACATCCTTTTTTCTTACTGGCTGTGGTCACATGACCACAGTTTTGTTACTAGCCAACACCAACCTGAAGGCATAGCCCAAAACATGAAAGGCGAGAACAAAGTGCAGAAATGCTTACTTAAACCTCAGTAAGAAAAAAATTCTTCATGCCAGCTAGAACACATCAGCAAATTCACAAGTCCTTTGAGATGAACCCACTAAACAAGGTGATCAGTGAGTACTGAAAACTATGTGCCATAGCTGTTTAATAAAGCTAAAATATTGATCTATCGACCATGCATAGCTACATTAGGTATTCTGAAGAAGGCCAGTATCCTTAGTTCCATCTAGCAAGACAGGTGCCAAGCTACCGGCTTTGAAAAATGATGTCAAGGCATAGTTTTCCACAGCTGCAGCATGATGAGGGTTAATGCTCTCAGGCAACCACCTGCACCCTCAGTCCGTAACTTGGGGGTGCTGAGCCAGCGGCACTCAGAGCTGTATGCTCTGGCAATACTGTAACACACTCCAGGCACTCAATGACCTCACACAGACTGGTAACCTGAAAGAACAATAGATGAGGGGAGGTGCTGACTCAATAGTTTCAAGAGTCACTGCTGTACTTTCTCTTCAACAAGTACTCAGCATGAATATTAAGAGATCATGTCCAAAACCAATCCTAAGTCACCAATCTTTTGCGCTTTATAATTGAACCAATGAGCAGAGAACAAACTGAATAAGAAACAGCATTCAACTGCATCGTTTTCCTGTCAGCATTAAGTAAACATTTCCTTCATCACCCCAAAGGCTTGAGGAAGAAGGCAAACAACTTCCTCTGTTTCTCCTACTTACATTCAGTGAAACAAAATTCCTTTCATTATGCAGATAACTCACTTTAGACATTGCTGGACATAGCGGTGCTGTACAGAGACATTTAAAGATAGAGTTGCATGAGTTTTCTTGGGATTGAAGATACAGTATACACAGTACACACCGTACTACTATCACTTAATGTATAGTACTGTGTCCAAATGACAAAACAACATGAAAGTCTCTGACCATTGCAAAATTATAGCATTTGATATATTCCTTTAAAAAAAACACCTGTGTTTTCAGGTTCCATTAGTAGTGAAAAAGCTCTTTGGCACTTAAATTCAAGTGTAAAGTATGACTTCTTTTAGCACAGTAAGTATGCTTGGAGAAGCATATCTAAAAAGGACCTGTTCTTTAGTTATCTTTTGTATGTTTTTATAATTTTTCACTACTTTCTTGAACATAGCAGTCAGAAGCTAAAATGAAAGATAAACAGAGATTAGTGATTAATAAGAAAAATCAAAGCATATCACACAGTTTAAAAAAAAAAAACAAACTGATTTATTTTATCAGCAATTTGAGCAGTCAAAATTAGACTGTACCATGGCACTTCAGAAAGTAAATGCCTGACATACAGCATTGTGGGGCACAGCCATTAAAAGTAGCATTAAAGTTTCAGAAACAAAGTCAGTTTCATATAGCAGAACTGATTGACCAGGGTCATTATGGTGTAAAAGACAGTAGGACAGCCAAGTCGACCTGGCGGCTTGCTCTGACCGATCTATCTTCCAACAGACCTGAAAGGTCTTGCCTGCTAAATGTCGTTGAGGTTAAGAGACCGACTTTGTTCATAAGCTTAGGGCTTGTGTTTTTCTCACGTGATCCCCGGTAGTGCAGCGACCGGTGGAAGGCAACGCCAGCTTTCCCTCCAAGGGCACACAGGTGCGGCTGGCACGACAGAGGCAGGCAGAGCGTCCACGTCCGGAGAGCCGCGGAGGGAGGCACCCACACCTCTCCTTCCCTCC
>NW_009632569.1:5000-8406 GCF_000690535.1 Cariama cristata
ACTCATTTCCTAGTGAATTATTGGGAAAACACAACGCTGTCCTTACCGCTGCGTTCAGATGCTGCCGTTTACTCTCCGCACTTCTGGCACCGCCGCCATGTGATGATGGGCTCTGTATAATTTTCTGGCTGTGAAACTTTTACTGAAAGTATCACAGATTTTTTTTTTTTTTTTTTTTTTTAGCACTTGCCTCCAGCCTCGATGTACCGGAATCTCCAAACCCTGCAGAACAAATACCTTCCCTTTCTACCTAACAAATGCTATTTACGCACTGGAGTTTTTTCCGTCTTTGAGAAATAAGGAGAACTTGTTCAATAACAAAATAAAACCTAGAACTGAGCCGGCAGTATTCTGTTTCAGCTGAGCTGATATACCAAGGAACTAGCGAGTTTTCTTCGGCTTAAAATGTGAACAAACCAAAACAGTTAACAGAAAAGTCGAATCACTGAATCTCGTAAAATCCAGAGTACCCCTCAGCCTGTAAAATTCCCCAGCTTCAGATTTTTTTTCGAAAGCGCAGTTACATCTTTATTTTAACAGGGTATTAATAATGCCAGTATAACGTCGTATTATATACAGTTTCGACCACAAGCATTTTTGCGAGATTTGCTGTTAAGATAAACAAACAAGAGGAGCTTGTCCGCTGGCAGCTTGACCCGAGTGAATGGGTTTCATTTTCCTGGAGTGCGAGCTGCGGCGGGGCTGCCAAGCGCAGGTTGAGCTCCGGCGTCCCCTTCCCCTCGCCCCGCGTGTCAATCACCCCCTGGCATCCCCGGTGACAATTTCCATCCTCCCAGCCTGGAATTTCCACCTCCTCCAGCCCGGCAAAGCACTCCCCCCGGCCCTACCAGTAACCCAACACTGCTGCGCCAGGGCTGCTCCTACTCCCGGCCCCCCGAAATATCTCTACGTTAGAAAAGGAGCCTTATGAGACCCATGTCTACCACTTTGTTTCACAGGTTGGGGGGTGGTGGTGGTGGTGTTTGTTTTGTTTTTTAATTATCTGCTGTCTGAGAGTAATTATTTACTTCCTGGAAGCTCACGTACCAGAACTCTGAGTTTGAAAGATTTTTCCATAACCTAATCCAATTCATCAAAGGCATCCTAACAAAATTACAGGCTCTGGCAGTATCTTTGCTTTTCACCTGATAAGGCTGCAACAGAAGCCCGGGATGGTTTGTATCAGGGTACCTCCTGTAGTATAGTTTTTGACAGCTTTGCTTAAATCCCTTCCCCCTCTTTTCCTTTCTCACAAAAGCACGCGATTTTATTATTCGCTCCAACTCTAGCCGTGCAATGCTTCGGGCTTCGGACAAATAATGGAGTATTATAGGGGGAAAAAAGTGGTGCAGGGGTCTCATCTAGCACATTTGGGATTTCCTTGAGAACAATGGTCTTGACGCCGTACGTGAGCGCATTCCTCCGCTAGCAACCCAGGTATTGCCACAATTTCATCGGCTGCGGGTTGTGTACCGATTAAGAGCAGGGATTAAGAGGGAACGATGGAAACGCTGTGACTTAGGTGACCCGAGGAAAAGAAAGAAAAAGAGAGAAGGAAGCACGTCCAAAGTCCCGTTTCTGGGGTGTCAGTGATCTCAGTGCTGCTGAATTACACGGATTACTTTGATTTGCCATTTTCTCTTCTGTGCTTGCGTATGTTTGAAAAACCAACGCGCGCTCCGCGCTGCGTCCTCTCCTTCCCCAGCACTGGCACGGGCGGTTTGCTTTTTAATAGGAGAGAGGTGTTCATACCTGTGCACTTCAAACGCCCACCCGACTACAGCCCTGTCTGCAAGTGGATCCCTTGCAGCTATAGCCGTTAATCTCCAATATACCACATTCTTAAGGGGGGGTAGGAATCAATGTCAGGTTTCTGACAGAAATTTTTTACAGAACTGGTTGCCCAGGAAAGTCGTAATTTTTTAATATGCTCCTGAACTTGGTAGCACCAATAGGACAATGAAAGCAAAAGAGCAGCTGAGCTATTTTAAGGCCTATTCTTCCAGTAGTTAGGTGCACATCTTAAAGGAAAATAAGAATTTTGAAAAATGACACCAAACTGCTCTGTTTTCATTGCATTATGCAGATGAAATGACAAGTTGTCATTTAAGAAGTTAATAAACAGTCACCATTTTGCAGGTTATCCAAATGCTACTGAATAGAAAACCTTGGATCCCTAAATGATGTGTAATTAAAATTATTTAAAAAATCCTCCTTGACAGGCCAGGGCTTAGCCAAAATGTAAATGACATTAAAGAAGACAATGAATTTAATTTTATTTAATGTCCCTTTTTGCAGATCCTCATTTACATAGCATTTTTAACAAAAGCGTTGACCTTATAAATGCTGGCATTTGTACAGCTTCTGCAGAGTTGGATTTAATCATGCTTTTGCAAAGCCATAAGGGAAAAAGCTTTAAGTTCTCTGGTTGGATATGGAGTAGGAATAAAAACATTGGGACTGGTCAAATGTTTATCCTCCTTGCTTCTGAAAACAACCTGACAAGAAGATGTAAAGGTCTAGGGAATAACCCATTGCTGTTTGTAAGGCTTGGTAATAATCATACATAATCGTTTGGAAATATAGCTAATAAAAAATATAATGAGTGTTCAGCAAAATCGGCATTAGGCCCAAATTACATGATATTAATACTTGAACAGGTGCAGAAAGGCGCTTTAAATGAGGTAAATGAATAAAATGTCCCAGAGCACAACTGTGTGCACTGACAAAAAGTCAATCACATGAATAATTCAGCGGCCGGGACTGCCAGCAAAGGTCAGCGGCTCTCACCTTTGTGACGGGAAGTGAAAGGAAACACTGCTGACGAAAAAAACCCCCATCGCCCTCCAGCCGCCGCGCCGCAACCTCGCCGAAGGTGTAAACTTGGAGTAGGAAGGGATTAAAGCGCTGCACCGGCAAGCCGGCGTAGGGAGGGGGAAAAAAAAAAAAAATTCAACCAAAAAACCCCAGCGTGAACAGTCAACTCGTTCAGGGAAAATACTCTGAAATTACAGCCAGGGAAAGGTTAAGGGGGGTGGCTACCAGCAATGTCAATTATCTACCAAATCTGAGGTCAGTCGAAAAGTATTTTAAGAGCCTACGGGATTGAAATTTTGTAACAGCTGTTAAATATGACAAAACTTTTTATTCCTCCAAACTAAAGCTATTCCAAACTCCGTATGAAAGAAATGGGATAAACAGATGTCTGGCTTCCATACAGGAAAGTAGGACACACTTGGAATGATAAGTCTCCTAAACTCTATAGAATAATGCCAGATTTATTGGGGAGGGGGGTATTTACTACCCTCGGAGATGCCAACTAGCAGTAGGACTGTGATGGTACCATCTGGAAACCCGCTGCAGAGCACGCGAGCGGTGATGCACTGCAAGCACATCCAGCCCCGCC